>NC_045767.1:53958545-54259203 GCF_008692025.1 Phocoena sinus | reverse complement strand
TCTGCATTTCCAACAAGCTCCCAAGTGATGCTGACCCTGCTGGTGTTTGGACCACACATGGAGTGGCACTGGCATGTATCACCTCTGCTGATAACTTATTGGCTAGAACTCAGAAATGTGGCTACACTTAACTGTGAGAGAGTATGGTAAATATGGTATAAACATATGCTAAGAAAGAAGACAAAATCGGTTTGATGGACAGCTGGACAGTCTCTTCCATATCTCTCTTTAAAAAAGAAAAAAAATTACTAGCTTCCCATCCAGGTAACCAAGGAGCCAGGAACTCAAAAGAGAGAGATTTATAAATTGAAATTACAAATCCTTCCTCTAGTCAATCCTCTACCAAGTAAGATTTCTCATTTAAGGAATCACAGTCAATTAAGAAAAGATCAACGGCTATATTCTGAAACTCTGTAACTATAGCTTAACAAATTGGGGCTAACAATGAGAAAGGGAAATAAAAGCCCAGGACACACACACACACACACACACACACACACACACACACACACAATATTAGCCAAAGAGACCACTTTTGACCAGGATCTAAGCAAACCTGCTCTTGCAAGTGGAAATTCTAATGGGTCCCTAACTCTTGATAAAATATTAGCAATGCTGTAAGTACGCTCACTCATCTCCAGGAGACCACACTTAATGGATATAACTCCCTGACCTTTCAGGTTTTACTTATATTTTTCAAGATGCCCCTGAGAGTCCTTATTCTGTTCCCATTTAGCCATTGGTCATGGGATAACAATACTCTGTGATACAAGTAATTGCTCAGAACAGTCATTGCCCTCCAGGGTTTCTTTCCTTCTCTAGAAAGATTGTGTCTCCGAGTTCAGAGGGACTTAGAGAAGCCATTTAGTCTCTTCTGGCCTTCAGGCTGGAATGTACTTAAAAGCTGTCCCAAAGACATAGAAATTTGAACTTCACTCAGTAACCCTTTCCAATTTTCATCCACTCTCCCTAGAAAAGAACTCTGCTTTCATTTAATCGAAGGATGTCTCGTGGCAGTTAATTTACTTTCCTCTTATTTTATCCTCAGGGAAACAAGAGATATTTAGCTTCCAGTATTCTAAGTTCAAGAGCCTTTTGAAAATGTGGAGATCCAACACATAAATTCACTTTATTGAGCACCACATGTACGACTGAAAATCTACTTAGCACTGGGAGTATAAAGGTGAACAAGTCTATTGGCTGGAAAGTAGAAAATTACTTGTTAGTAATAACAAAATACCAGTGTTTTCAAACAATATTTCTTGAAAAGAAATGTAGTCCATAGTTCCTTTTTTATTGAAGTATAGTTGATTTACAATGTTGTACCAATCTCTGCTGTACAGCAAAGCGACTCAGTTATACGCATATAGACATTCTTTTTTTTATATTCTTTTCCACTATGGTTTATCACAGGATATTGAATATAGCTTCCTGTGTCACACAGTAGGACCTTGTTGCTTATCCATCCTATATATAATAGCTTACCATAGTTCCTTTTAAACAATGAACCTCAGAATAGTATAGACACAAGGTGCAAAAGTGAAGTCCTTCCTGCTAGAAATCAACTAAAATGGAACCATCAGGGTCTGGAGGGACAACCTCACAGCTGTCTGTGAACTGGCTGTGATTGGCTGCACTAGGCAACTGGGAAGCCATCCTCAGCCCTCTCCCAACGCAGTGCCATTCACAACAAATCACTGAGCAGCACCTTGAGTCAATAACTAAGCTAAGTGCTAGAGCAGAAACCGATAAGAGCAAGACTTGGTTTCTGCCTTCTGGAAACTGAAAGAGAGGCAGTCTATTTCAGGAATGGTAATTACATTTCCCCTGCATGTCAAATCTTATTGACCGGGCTTCCCTGGTGGCGCAGTGGTTGAGAGTCCGCCTGCCAATGCAGGGGACACGGGTTCGTGCCCCGGTCCGGGAAGATCCCACATGCCGTGGAGCGGCTGGGCCCGTGAGCCATGGCCGCTGAGCCTGCGCGTCCGGAGCCTGTGCTCCGCATTGGGAGAGGCCACAACAGTGAGAGGCCCGCGTACTGCAAAAAAAAAAAAATCTCATTGACCGATGGTGGTTGTGCTGAGTGCTATGTTGAGAATAATAAAGCTTGATCTAAAGCCAGTGAGGAAGTACAAAGACAATAGCAATATCTGCCAGGACATGGACTAGGGGTGGGGGGATACCAGCATGTTTTCCAGGTGTTTTCTTTCCCCATTTAGTATATTAGACTGGGACTCTACCCAGATGGAGGAAAATTACTTCCCCTGCCTACCACTTGCCACTATCGAAGTTTCCTCCAGGTGCTGCGGACAAAGATAAGGTCCCAAGAGGAGGCCACTGGGGCCTCAGGAATTTCATTGGTTGTTCCTTATATTCCTCCTATCACCCTCAGGAGAGAAGCAAGCAATTCTGTTGCTTTTCTTTCTTCTCCCAAACAAACACTTGAATCGCATAGAATCTAATCTTCCCCCATATATGTTTGGTGGGATAATGCCTCAAAGCAAAAGCATGTACAAGGTGGAATTACAGAAACAAACATTCTCAGTTGCCAAAACTGGATTTTTTTTTCCTTACAGTTTTCTCACTTTGACTCTGCTCCCACAGAAGAAGCCTCAATGGCTCTCCCTTGAAAATTGTGACCTGAAAATGTACAAACACGTCCATCCTGAGACAGCCTGACATTTTCATAAAGAGCTTTATTAAAATCTAACAGAGAAAGACAGAAGTAATTGCAGAAATGCAAATGGTATTAAAATAGTTGGGTCTCCAAAGCACAGGTCTGTGATCCTAAGTGTACCAGCAAATCACAACTAAGAAAAACGAGCCTCAAAATCGCTCATCCTCAATTAACTACCCACCCCACCGCCCCCCATCCTGTGTGGACTGGCAAAACCAAGAGGAGCCTTTGCTGGCTCCCTTCTCAATGCTCAGAAAGTGATTTCAGGTGACTTTTGTCATCCTGATCCCTGAGACCTAGTCTAAGTTCAAATTCCAACTCTCTTTTCCTAGTTCCCCACTCCCACTCAGGGCCCTCCTCCCCAATTTCAGATTTTAGTCACACATCCAATACCAAGAAATATTCATGGCAGCAGTAACTAGCACTCTCTGAGATCTAACGAGGGATATTGCTCTTACCTTTACCTGCTTTCAATGCATACTGGCAAGATGTTGTTGGGTCATTCTCTGTCTCACCACCTGTGCCCATGAAGGAAATGCCTTACAAAAGTCCACCCACTAGAGTGTTAATAGTTCTAAGTCATTCACCACAGCTTGGCAAGGGGACTCTGGCCCTGAACTGAGGAATCTGGAGCTGGTCCAGGCTCAGCAGGAAAGAATACAGACATCAATTAGCAATGTCTGCCATGCGTGCGGGCAGCTCATTAGGATTATCCACAGACATATTTACCAACCCCAACTTTAATGGCATAGCAACCATAACACCAATCCAGAGTTAGCAAACAAGAAAGGCCCTTCTTTCCTGGTTGGTTGGGCCAAGAAGCATTTATTTAGTCCGTAGGAGAAAGCAGCTACAGAAACCATGGAGGGGTATAATGCTAGGCTTCAAGACTGATGACTCATCCATCCACTATTCTAATTAGCTTGAGACCTTTTCCATCACTCCTATTTCAACCAAAACGCAGGTCTTAAAGAAAACTCACATTTGTCCACGTGGTGCTTATATGCATCCTCTGTTGCATGAATATGTTGGAAATGCTGCTGTGAGAGCTTTCGTTAACATAATCAGGTTGAAACTGCTGATACTAGGCAGCTTCCTGGGTCATTTAGTCCTCCAGCTTCTGAGTAAGATTTTAGAAGGTCACTTGGTTGCAAAATCAAATGGAGTCCACCACAAATTACTCTTCTCCTGACCGAAAAAGTTATGTGTCCAAGATCCAAACTGATCACAATTTTGTTGATTAAAAAAAAAGGACAAGTGATTTCACTCCACCAACAAATATCCAGGATTTTAAATGCAAACATTCTCACAGGAAGTAGAAAATAAAAACCAAGGATCCTATTTCTAGTGTGGGCTTCTGCTCCTAACTCTGGCTCCTACATAGTATGAAGCAGGAGAAAACAGTAGTCTTGATATGTTTTAATGCCAGAGGCAACTATATCAAAAAGGCTATAAGAAATAAGGAAAAAATTAGAAGTAGAGAGAAAAAGGCAAAATCATCCTACATGTTAAAAACACTCAGGTAGGACTTCCCTGGTGGCGCAGTGGTTGAGAGTCCGCCTGCCGATGCAGGGAACACGGGTTCGTGCCCCGGTCCAGGAATATCCCACAGGCCGCAGAGCGGCTGGGCCAGTGAGCCATGGCCGCTGAGCCTGCATGTCCGGAGCCTGTGCTCCGCAATGGGAGAGGCCACAACAGTGAGAGGCCCGCGTACCATACACATACACACACACAAAAAAACACTCAGGTAGAAAAAGAGATGAAAAAAGTGAAGAAAGCATATATTCTCCACTACTTCTAGTGTATATCAATACCTTGTTAAGAATCTCAAGATTTTTAGAATATGAAAAAATGCCCATTAAATCTTCATGGTGGAAAATGAGCTAGGAGAAAAGTAATGGAGGAAGCAGCTACAAGGTCGAAGAAGTTTGTCTCACTACTGAGGCAAATTCTTGATACATTTAGTACTTAAGGTTCTGGTGAGGAATCATCAAAGAATTTAGAAATAATTAGGAAAATAAGATTGGAGTTATGACTTTAAGACTAATAAAAGAGGATTAGAGAAGAGATAAGCAGAGTCAACCTAAGGAAATAGAATGACTCATGCAACTAATTCCCTTTATTCAGAGTCCATGTTAAACAAGCAACATTTTGATTGTGATGGGATTTCCCATGTAGTCTCTAGTGGGTTGAATTATGTCCCCCGAAAAGATAATGTCCTTGTACTAGCTTCCAGTACCTGTAAATGTGACCTTATTTGGAAATAGGGTTTCTGCCGATGTAATTAAATTAAAGGGCTCAAGATGAAATCATCCTGGATTTAGAGTCAGTGGATTTAGTGCCTAGATTTCTGGATTCTAGTGACTAATGTCATTGGATTTATAATGGAAAGGAGAGAGAAAGAAATTTGAGACACTGAGACACAAAAAAGAAGGCTATATAAAGATGGGGGCAGAGATTGGAGCTATGCTGTCATGAACCAAGAAACTCCAGAAGCCACCAAAGCTGGAAGAGATAAGAAAGGATGTCCCCTAGAGCCTTCAGAGTAGTCGATGTGGTTTGGCCATGACTTTGATTTTGGACTTCTGGTCTCCAGAACTGTGAGAGAAGAAATTTCTGTTGTTTTAAGCCATCAATCTTGTGCTAATTTGTTGCAGCAGCCCTAGGAAACTAACACATGATCTGCTTTAAGGAAAGAAAGCACTGACCTAAGGACTCAGATGTGCAGCCCTTTAACACTTACATTTACCATTGCACATTTTAAAACTAGCCTTTGATTTCTGTACAGTGATCTCATACACTTGGTGCATTAGGCAGAATGATGCTGCAGTGATAACCCCAAAGTCCAAGTGCCTTAACATGCTACATGTCCATCGGGGTGCAGTGGGGGGGGGATAGTGCTCTTACATATTCAATCAAGAGCTAAAAATCCACCCTGTTGAGCTGAACCATGTGGAACACAAGGCCTTCTGAATTGCAGCAGTGAAAGAGATTGCACGGGAATTTCACATCTACTCTTCTATGTCTTAACCCAGAAGAGGAAAATACAACTTTTGCTCAGAGACCACCAGCAAAAACTAGTCATATGGCCTTACTTTACTGCAAGGGCAATGGACAAGGTAGGCAAATAAATGAAATACTTTGTGAATATTAGTTTTACTGCCACACTTTTTTAATGTGAATCCACATGGGTAAAAGAAAGACTCTTCTCTTAGTAGACTCAAAAAGGGAAGCTACTACGTTTATGAGATTGAAGGTTAGTTCTTAAATCATAGCAAATTTCTCTTATGCTTCTTAGAGGTAAACCATGTGGCTTTCTCTGGCCACATACCATCCTACTATTTCAGCACTATGTGCAAAGAAAATATTTTTAATTTCCACGGTGCAAAAATACTGAAGAAGCTCCGCAAGAGTCATCCCGAATCTAGCATTCTGTGGCTTTAACTCCCAACATCCTACAGCTTCTGGCACCCTGGTGCATATGTGTAAGCCATCCCACCCCCTCCTCCTGCCAGGTACTATAAAATTTGAATTCCCTGGGATTCTCCAGAAAGAAGGTATGCAGGGATGCTGAAATTCCTGTCAACTGCAGGACCAAGACCAAGAAAATTTTTATGCCAAAAATTTACTACAAATTCTTTATGAAGTACCTAGAGACCATTGTGACTTACTAAATGGAGTCAAATAAGCATAAAAGAATCTCTGATATTCTGAATTATGTAGTACCTAAGGGTCATCCTTCTTAAGAAACACTACTCAGAGAGGGGGTTACCCCTCCCAAAGCAAGAGGGAAAGACTTTATTCTGAGGGGCTCAAACCACAGGAACTCTTCCAGATCTGTTATCTCCTTCCAGAAATCATTTGGAATCACACCTTTCTTATTTCATCCACGTCTCAAGAGCCTGAACCCAGTCCAAGTTTACTTCCCAACATTTTCAAGCAAGAACAACAAAATCTGGATCCCAATAATTACCACTGAGTATGATTTAGAGGAAACAAAGTAAACGCCCTTCAAATTGCAACGTGCTCTAATTTCCAGCTGAGGTAAACAAGCTACACAAACACAAACGTTTGCAGAAAATTCTTCCTGTGCTGTAAATACCATTTTTAAATTGATGCAGGTGGTCCTGGTGAGACTCCAGTATAGCATTCGGGTATTCCCTTAAGGGCACACTTCCTTCTTGCTACTTAACTGTTATTTTTGTCTACAAATTAATAGGCACAGTTAACCTGGAGTTGGGATTTAACTGGTGAATGGTGAATTGGGACCTCAGAGACTGCTACACAAAGGAGGGAAGTTAGGTCTCCCCAGAAGGCACTGTCAGTTCCCTGTGATGACGCCTTAAGTCGGAAATAAATGTCTTCCCTTGCAAGGAAATTGGCCTAAAGGAAGAGCAAAGGAGATCTCATTTAATTTACAGAAAACCATCCCAAAGTGGTGCAACATATTAGAAGAAATGTCGTGTCCTATCACCAGTCTTGCACTGTTCTGTTACCCATTTGAAAACAGGGATTCTAGAGACATCTACTTAACTACCCTCATTCAATAGCATCATTTGACACCACCATTATCCAGATTCCAAATACTATTGCACAAAGTAGAAGAAACCAGATCCAGAAAGCCTGGCTAAACAGGTGACCCTGATCTAGATAACTTATTAAACAGAACCATGAATACTGCGTGCATCACGTGTAAATTTCTTATGATTAATTCAGACTTGAAAACAAGGCTGTTGATACTAAAGGTTCTGAATGGTCCTGTATTAGCAGGCATTCTTAGTGGATATTGACTTAATGAAAATAAATGTGTTTTTTTGTCTTCTCAGCAGTTTCTGATGAGGATTTGAGAAATCCAAATGATAGCCCAAATTTAAATGGTCCAGATTCATCTGTCAGTAAGTGATTGACAACTATCTCTTCTGATAGACTAGCTAGCATCCCTCACTCTTATATAGGAACAATAGCTCAATTTTGTTCAGTGAAATACTCCTTCTTTCACTCTCATTTGATGGTGTTTAGATTCTATTAATTCCACACCTAGCCTGGCTAGTGAGAACATTGATTCCTCAGCTACCATTATGGGTCAGGGATGGATAAGCAGTTAAAACCAATGACTTCTGCTTGAAACACAGAGAGAGACAGAGACAGAGAAACAGAGAGAGAAGCTCTCTTACCTTCTCATCTTCTGGCCTGGATTAGTTGGAGCCAGGGTGCCACCAAGAGGAGAGACCTGAGCTAACAACCATTAAAACAAACCATAGGAAGTAGAATTGAAGTATGGAGAGATACCAGGACCTGACAATCATTTGTGACATCATTTGAGCCTGAAACCAGCCACACCTGAAGGAGACAACCCCTTAACTTTTCAGGTACTTAAGTCATTAAATTCCGTTTTTGGTTTGTTTAAATGTTTTGTTAGGGATTTTTTTCTTACTGAAATAATAAGATTTACACAATTACGTTTCTAACATGGTGAAAGTATCTTTAAAATACAAAGCACATAGGCTAGTCCCCCAAGAAATTTACATGCTAGATAAAATAGCACATATGGTACCCAGGAGTAGACATTCATTGTTATGAATTAAACAACCTGCCACTCTAATAAGTTTTCATGAAAATTAGGAAAATAGAGCCTGACCAGTTATCATAGTTCAGTAGGAAAAAGAACTGGGGTTACCCAAGGTCCCAATTTTAATTCTGGCTACTGAGTATAAAAAGGACCCATTTCAATGATGATTTGAGAATCTTGTTAGAGCAGATTTAGGGACCTTGAAACCTCCACCCACCACCATCATTATTTGCTTTATTGTTCATAGTGCATGGAACTTTAGATTCTGAATTCTAGGCTCTTCAGGGTAAAGACGTAACACTGGAATATCAGCTACACAAAGCACAGAGAATGTCAGAGAGGCTATATAAATTATACACAGAGGCAGTGATGAGAGGAAAGGTGTTACAAAGAAATTGTGCTCCTTGGAGTTTTATGAGCATAATATTTCAAATTGAAACCAGACAATCTGGGAAACAATTTGTACTACATAAGAGTGGTAAAATTGGGGAGTTACAGTCTGTGTTTCTAATATGTTATGATTAACCGAGGAATAGAAATAGAAATTTTATGATCTGGATCATTCTCCCTCAGTGGAATAATACCTTGTACTTATTTTTGTAAACTATATAGAAACTAATCGTCAGAGTAAAAGCCCAAACCTTTTCATGGAGCCATTTCTTCTATGTTCTATATATTTAGAAAATTGGCATATAAACTAATAAGATAAAAACTATACAACATTTTCAAAAGTATTCAGAGTTTTGATGTTGTATTTCAGAAAAAATATGAAATTACAAAGAAGTCATGTTGCTTTTCAAAGTTTGACAGAAAATGGTACAAGCAAAAACAGAAGATCATAAGAGATACGTACAAAAGATAAACAGATGGGAAGTATAGAAATAAATCAATTGACTTTGCTCTCCTCTAAAGTTTTCTCCATTTTCCTGCTCTACTTCCCCCACCAAAAAAAAAAAAAAAAAGAGATTGAAATGGCCCATAATACAGATACTCAAAGGGCAGTTACCTTTACCCTATAAAATGTCCAAGTTACCACTCACTTTTGGCATTTAAGAAAGCAAGAAGGAAAAACTGTGATCTGACTTTTTTTGATAACAGCTTTGTTAAAATATAATTCAAGTCCACCCTGTTAAAGTGTACAACTCAGTGGTTTATATTGCATTCACAAACTACTGAAAATCTGTGAAGACATTAGTACTTTGTCCAATTCATTTAAGTTATCTGATTTGTTAGCAGGCAAGTGTTCATAGTATTCCCTTATAAACTTTATTTCTGTAAGTCAGCAGTGATTTTCTCTCTATTATTCCTGATTTTAATAATTTGAGTCTTCTCTCTTTTTTCACTGTCAGTTAGCTTTAAGTTTTGTTAATTTGGCAGGACTTTCCAAAGAATAAACTTTTTGTTTCAAGATTTTCTCTAGTGTCCTTGTATTCTTTCTTTTAGTTATTTATTTCCTAGTCCTTATTATTTCCTTCCTTCTATTTGCTTTGGGTTAGTTGCTCTTGTTTTGCTAGTTTCTTAAGATTAGTAAATTGATTTGAGGTCTTTCTTCATTTTTAATATAGATGGTTTAATATAAGTGGTTTATTATAGATGGTTAAAGCTCTAAATCTAGTCACTGACTGAGTTGCATCTCATAAGTTTTGCTATTGCTATTTTAATTTTCATTCATCTCAAAGTAGTTTCCAATCTTCCCTGCGGTTTCTTCTTTGGCCTATTGGTTATTTAGGAGTGTGTTGTTTAATTACCACGTATTTGTAAACCTCCCAAATTTCTTTCTGTTATGGATTTCTAATTCCTTTCCACTGTGGTCAGAGAACAAACTTTTTATGATTTAAACCCTTTTAAGTTCATTGAGTTTTGTTCTGTGGCCTAACACATAGTCTATTGTGGAGACTGCTTCACGTGCACTTGAGAGGAATGTGTATTCTGCTGTTGCTGGGTGCAGTGTTTTATAAATGTCTATTAGGTCTAGTTGGTTTATAGTGTTTTTCAAGTCTTCTATTTCTCTGTTGACCTTAAGCCTGATTGTTCTATCCATTATCAACATTACTATTGTTAGATTGTCTGTTTATTCTTTCAATTCTATCAGTGTTTGCTTCATGTATTTTGGGGCTTTGTTCTTAAGTATATATTATGTATAATTATTATGACTTCCTGATGGAGTTACCCTTTTATCATTATAAAATGTTCCTTTTTTCCTCTAGTAACAGTTTTTGTCTTAAAGTTTATTTTGTCTGATAATATATTACTCTAGCTCTTGTTTAAGTACTGCATGAATGATATATAATTTCCACCCTTTACTTTCAACCTATTTGTGTCTTTGAACCTAAGTATGTCTCTTGTACACAGCATATACTCGAATAATAGTTTTGTAATCCATTTTGCAAATCTGTCTTTTAATGGGAGAATGTAATCTATTTACATTTAATGTAATTACTGATAAGGTAGGTTATATGTCCACCATTTTGCTGGGGTTTTTAACTGTGTATCTTATGTCTTTTTTGTCCCTCTAGTCCCTCCTTTTGTGTTAATAGATATTTTCTTGTATACTATTTTAATTCATTTGTTTTTTTACTATATGTTGTGAATTATTTCCTTAGTAGTTGTCATGAAGATTACAATTAACAACTTAATACAGTCTGCTTTCATTAATACCAATTTAATTTCAATAGTATATAAAAACTTTACTCCAATATAGTTCCATTCCCTCTGCCCTACTTTGTACTATTATTGTCACACAAACTACATCTTTATATATTATGAGCTTACCAACACAGTTTTATAATTACTGTTTTATGTCATTGCCTTTTAAATCAAGTAAAAGCAGAAAATAGTTACCTAATATTTACCTAAATAATTACCTTTACCAGTGTTCTTTTTATTTCTTCATGTGGATTCAAGTAAATGTATAATGTCCTTTTATTTTAGCTCAAAGGACTTCCATTAATATTTCTTGTAGAGCAATTCTCCTGGTGATGAATTTCCTCAGTTTTTGTTTTTCTGGCTATGTCTTAATATCACCTTCATTCGTAAAGGATAGTTTTGTCGGATATAGAATTCTTGGTTGACAAATCTTTTCTTTCAACATTTTTAATATGTCATCTCATCTGACCTCCACGGTGAAAAGGTAGTTAATCTTATTGAGGACCCCTGTACATGATGAATCACTTCTCTCTCGCTGTTTTCAAGATTCTTTGTCTTTATCTTTAGACAGTTAGATTATCATGTGTTTGGTGTAGATCTCTTTGGAGTTTATTAAGCTTCTTGTATGTACAAATTAATGTTATCAAATTTGGGGGGTTGGAACATTATTACTTCCAATACTCTTTCTGCTCTTTTCTCTCTCCCCTCTACTTTTAGGGCTCTCATTATTAATGTGTTGACACAATCATGTACCACAGGTCTGAGGCTCTGTCCTTTTCTTTTTTCTTATTGTTCCTCATACTAGATAATCTCAACTTACCTGTCTTCAAGTTTACTCATTCTTTCTTCATCCAGTTCAAATCTAGCCCCTCTAATAAATTTATTTCAGTTACTTTACTTCTCAACTAGAATTTTTATTTGGTTCTTTTTTATCACTTCTATATTCTTCATTCTCCTACTTTCTTTTAGTTCTTTAGACATGATCTCCTTCACTTCTTTGAGCATGTGTACAATAGCTGATTTAAAGTATTTTTCTAGTAAGTTGAACACCTGGGGACAGTTCCTAGTTACTGCTTATTTCCTGTGTATGGGCCATACTTTCCTGTTTCTTTGTGTGTTTCATAACATTTTGTCAAAACTTGCAAATTTTAAATAATATAGTGTGTCAACTATGGTAATCAGATTCCCCTCTTCAAGATTTGTTGTTGTTGTTGCTGCTGCTGCTGTTGTTTGTTGACTCAGTGACTTCCCTGGCCTAATTCTGTAAAATCTGTGTTCTTTGTTCCATGCAGTCACTGATGTCTCTGCTTGGTGACATAGTTGTCAGCTAATTATTTCCCTAACTTCTTAGAACCAATAAGTCTCCTAGTCTTTGCCTAAGGGCTCTCTGTGTATGCTGGAAAGGTATACAGTTCTGTTTCAGCCTTCATATCCTGTTTGTGCAGAGCTTCAATCTCAGCCATAAATTAGAGCAGCTTAGAGTTCCCTCAGGTCTTTCTTGAGCAGGCCTTCTAGATTCCTTCTAGATTCTAGGGATGTTTCAGAGCTTTCCAAAGCCCCCAGTGGACATCTCATTCCCCAGTTTTTGTGGTTAAGTTTTATGATCAGCCTCCTGTTAGCCCCAACTGGTAACACCACCTCTGGCAGCTATGATGTTAAACAGTTGTCACTACCTGTTTTCAACAAATGCCTTGCAGATAGGGCTGCTTGCAGAGTGAATTCTGAGTCAAGTTAAATAATGCTCTGAGAATGAAACTTTCAGTAAGCTGCCAGATAGGTCAAATACTGACAATGAGACTTCAGGGAACTCCAATTCCATTCTACCTTCTCCAGTGACTGCTAAGCTGCTGGTTTTCACAACAGTCATACTTGCCAGAGTGTTTGTTTTTTAAGCTACCACAAGGATGGGGAAAAGGGATGGAATTAGGGCAAGTGAAAAACACCACAAGGCTCATGGTTTTTACCAAGATTTAGCTGTTTTTCTTGAACAAACGTGCCTTAGATTGTTGCAAGAACTTAATTTCCAGAGTTTTGAAAAAATTGATTTTGACAGTATTCCCAGTGTTCTCATTGCTTTCACAGAGGAGCAGATTTTCAGAGGCCCTTACTCTGACATTCCCAAACTAAGATCTAGTAGACAGCTCCTGTAGCAAGTTTCTCTTAAGTAGAAAATAAAATTGCAGAAATAAATAACATATAATTGAACAGAAAAATAATAGAAGTCATACAACTTAACAAAACATAATAGAAGTAGATAAGTATTAGTAAATGGTTACCATGATTTGCTTACTTCAACATTTCTAATTTTTTTATCTCTAGTGATGGGCCAAATATTCAGGTGGTGCCTCATATCACATTCCACAGATATAATTCTATCATGCAAAAAGAGAGATTTTTTTTTTTTTTTTTTGCAGTACGCAGGCCTCTCACTGTTGTGGCCTCTCCCGTTGCGGAGCACAGGCTCCGGACGCGCAGGCTCAGCGGCCATGGCTCACAGGCCCAGCCGCTCCGCGGCCTGTGGGATCTTCCCAGACCAGGGCACGAACCCTTGTCCCCTGAATCGGCAGGCGGACTCTCAACCGCTGTGCCACCAGGGAAGCCCAGGAGAGATATTTTTACAACATAATAATAAAAACAAAATCTCAATGGCTTAACCTTAATCTCACTCACACTACATACCCAATACTGTGGTGGGGTGGGGGATATCTAGTCATCACACAGTGATCCAGGCTGATGGAAGCTTCATCTTGACAGGTGATTTCATGATCAATAACACATGGGAAGGTAAATCTCCCATTGGCTCTTAAAGTTTCTACGCAGAAGCAATATCCTTTCTACTCAGATTTCATTGGCTAAAACAAGTAACAAAGCCATGCCTAACTCGGAAGGGATCCGAGAGGTATAATCCTATCATATACATGAAGGAGAGAAGGGCCAAAATATTTGTGAACAGCTAGAATGCCTTCTGCAGTTGGTCTTATTATTTATTCTTTATCATTATCATTCTTAATTTAACAGAGACTATTGAGAATGAAATATATATGTCAATTTCAGAAGCCTGCTTAACAAGTAATACAGGGAAAAACACCTGGGAATGTATTAAATTCTAGTCATCGTTAGATTTATTTCCCTAAAGAAATTCCAGTAAAATAAATTTCAGTAGGAGAATACTGGTTTCCTCTATTAGAGTTGACAGTGATGAAACCCTTGGGATATTGTGGCCTACAATATCATTTGGTAAAAAGGAGTTAAGAAGCAGAGACTCTGTCACTCTTAATATCTATTCCTTCATTCAACAGATGGTTATTGGCCAACATGCACAGATCATTTTCACTCATCTAACAAGCGATCATTGGTAGTCTATTGACAGATTCAGTCCTACAAACATTTATCAGCACCTATAATGTACTAGGAACAAGAAATGTAAAGGTGAACTACATCCAATCTCTACCATAAAAAGAGTACACAGACCAGTGGAGGATGACAGACATGCAATTAACCAGTTATAATGCAGTGGTGGTATTTGAAGATCAGGAATTCTCTATTAGCAGCAAAACTGGCTTTTCATACTCATGGAAAGCCTCAGATTGTCTGCCCTCCCACTCTTACCAAAAGCAAAGTGGAGAAAATGGATACTTGGGTAAGATAAAGTAATGGCCTGTGTTCTCGGTAGTTGATTCTGAAATTTTGGTGTGTAACCAATTACAATTTGGCGTGTAACCAATTACCTAGAAACTCTGTTAGCAATGCAGATACCCAGGGCCTATCCTCAAATGTTCTGATTCAGTTGGTACAGCCCATCCCATCAAACATCCACCCAAATATTCTCCCTGTTATGGGTTTTATTTTGCCTCCCAAAATTTGTATTTTGAAGTCCTAACCCTCAGTATCTCAGTATGTAAACTTATTTGGAAATAGGGCCATTGCAGATGTAATTAGTTAAGTTAAAATGAGATCATACTGAAGTAGAGAGGGCCCCTAATCCAACATGACTATTATTTTTATTTATTAGTCTGCTTGGGCTGCCATTACAAAATACCATAGAAGTATATTTTATCACAGTTCTGGAGGCTGGAAGTCCAAGTTAAAGGGGCCAGCAGGGTTGCTTTCTTCTGAGACCTCTCTCTTTGACTTGTAGATGACCACCTTCTCACTGTGTCCTCACATGGCCTTTCCTCTGTCACACACATCGCTGGGTATCTCCCTATTGTCCAAGTTTCTTCTTATAAGGGCAGCAGTCAGATTGGATTAGGGCCCACCCTGACAACCTCATTTTAATTTAATCATCTCTGTAAAGGCCCTATCTCCAACTACAGTCACATTCTGAGGTACCAGAGGTTAGGGCTTCTACATTTGGATTTAGGGAGGATACAATTCAGCCTATAACACCTCATAAAAGAAGTAATTTGAACACACAGGCACACAGGGACAATGCCACGTGAAGATGAAGGTAATACAGCAAAAGCCAAGGCCTACAAAAGACTGCCAGCTAACCACCAGAAACCCAGAGAGAGGAGTGAAAGAGACTCTCCCTCAGAGCCCTCAGAAGGAGCCAACCCTTGCAATACCTTGCTCTTAGACTTCTAACCTCCAGAACTGAGACAACACATTTCTGTTTTTTAGACCATCCAGTCATGGTACTTCATCATGGCAGCCCTACAAAATGAATACACTCCTCTCTGCCACCACAGTGAATGCTGCCAGAAGTCCAAATTTCAGACCTGCATTTCTTTGTCTGGCTTTGCCTACGTCAGCTTTCCTGGCTGCCAAGGTTTACTTTGCCCATCTGTGAATCAGGGCAGAAGTGCTGGGATATTAATGCCCCCCAGAAGCTACCTTTACCTAAGAAGTAATAGAAGTTGGTGACTAAATACTACAGGCCCCTCACGCCTCGGGGGTGATAAGTGCACCCTGGCCACAGAGTTTCTCCCGGGTATTCACCTCCAGTTGCTCAGAGTGGTAGGTGCCTTACTAAAACACTAATTATTGGCTGTCATGTCTTCCCTGTTTCCTTCCCCACTCTCCTCCAGGGTTGAATTCACCTCGCCTACTTTACTCAAATCCTGTCTCAGCCTCTGTTGGAGAGGATGCTACACTAATATTGATACATAGTTCTGTGCGGGGCCTGAGGATCTACATTTTAACAACCACCCCCATCATTCAAATGCAGGTTCGTGGATTACCCTTGGAGACAGATTGTTTCAGGGATCTCTGAGACCAATTAGAACAACCCAAGTTGACATGATTACCTCATAATAGTTCCTCTCTGGCACAAGCAATTTGCTGAGTTAGACTCTAATGTGACACTCTTGATCATTACAAGTGAAACAGCTACTGAAAACTACTTTTAAACTCATCATAGAACTCTTATTATATACATAAAATCCCTCCCACTTTTTTTTCCCTAAAAATTTTATGCCAAGAAAAATTGTCCTTTCTAAGGAGCCAGAGTGCTTCTCTGTGATAATGAAAATGTGCATTTGCTTTTTTTCCCTCTTTGCCTTGGTGACAAGGAAGCTCTTAGACAAATCAGATGCTCACATCATTATTGAGCCCGCATTCATATCATATTTGCTTCTCATCCTTTTCATGCTCTTACATTTCAAATATACCAGTATTTCCTTTTTGAAAGAGTACAGAGAAAGGAAATAAAGCAATATTAGAGTGTGAACAAGGAATAATAGATTCTCCAAGGTTACTGAAGAACTAAGTCAAACAGTGTCTCCTCTTTGACATTTTCTATGACGGACTTTCCCCAAGGAACTTTAAACGGAGCATTTCACTGGCAAAAGAAATCTGAGTGAAAGGGACTCTGAGTAAAATGATTAATGGCATTAGAATATGGAATGCACTTGACCTGAGCAGTCACCCAATGACACTCACTTGGCCTCTAAATTGGAATATACCCTAAGCTAAAAAATATGTTCAGGGGAAGAAAAAGACGGCTTCAGTCAGGATCCCCAAAGGGAAGTTTTACCATTGCTGAAGAGTTATTGGTTGGGATAAAAAGTAACCATGCACATTTCCTCTTGTTGAGAAGGCAAGAATTCTATTTTCATTTCAGTTCAGCTCCGGAGTGGCCCACTTCAGACAACTGCAGTTTTATATACTGAGTCAGACTCCCTGAGCCCAAATTCCTATCAGTCCCCTGGAGGCTTAAAAAAAACCCTTGGACTAGTTTCTGTATAAGAGAACATGCCCAGTGGTACCTTGAAAGTGATGACTCTGCTTAATAAAGGGAGATAAAGAGAAAAGGCACTCAGAGACAGAGGGGGCAAACACGTAAGCATCTTTTTTATCCTTTGTCTTGGCATAAAGTTCAGCACATCAAAAGCACTCAACATTTTTTTAACAAAATTATTTATGTAATAAATTTTTTAAATGACATCCTCATGAGAAAGGTAGGAGGAAAATTCTTTTTATTTGAGAAGTAGGAAAAAAGAACACAGAGAGCTTATCTCTGCTTGGAGGTCAGATAATGCAAACTACTTAAGATGAGTTATCCCCCATCTTCCCCTAACAACCTGCACCTTCTCTGGTGTTTGATATCTTAGGTAACATCCCCACCCACACAATCCCTCTTGCTGAAATTGTCACAGTCAAGCAGAACGCCCTCTGATCCTTCCTCTGCTATACACGTTGTCACCGCTTGCTACTGAGTCTGCCCCAGAATCTGGCACCTCCTCTCTGTCCTCACAGCCATGACCTTGGTCCAACCTTGTCTCTCACCAGAACACTCAGCCAGTCAGTCAGTTACCAATCCATTATATTTTTGAGCACTGCATTGTGCCAGATTCTGAGCAAGGGGACTAAACAATTCTGTAAAAGAAATTACAGGAGTATTCCCTTCTCCAAAAAGAGGAAAAAAAAAAAAAAAACTTACATTCTCAAGGAGGAGATAGAAAAACTACAGTGTATGAAAGTATACAATAGAGGTCAAAAGAGGGTGCGTGGATGCACAGAGTTCAGGCATCCATTAATTCATTCATTGGCAAATATTTTAACATTGAACAAACTATGTGCAAGGCATTAGGCTAGCACAGCTAGAGAGCAGCTGTGACCAAGACCATTAGGTTTACTCTACCCATGAAGCTTATACTTTCATGAAGGTGACAGACCAAAATTTGCATAGATGATAGACAATGAGATAGATGGTAGGTAGATAGATAGATGTGTGTGTGTGTGTGTGTGTGTGTGTGTGTGTGAGAGAGAGAGAGAGAGAGAGAGAGAGAGAGAAAATCAAGTAATATTAGTGGCTCTAAGAAAAATGAAGCAGGGGAAGGGATCAGTGCAGGTGTTATTATAAACAGGGTGATCAGAGAAGGCCTCTCTGAGGAGGCCCTGTTGGAGCTGAGACCTGGAAGAAGTGAAGGAACATGCTAGACAAATACCTCTGCAAAAGCCTCCAGGCAGAGTGAACAGCAAGTACACAAACCCTGCAATGGAAACGTGCATTTCCCTCCAACCAGGACCCAGGCACAGTTTCAGGAAGATGAAGCACGAGCGGACTTGAAGAATGGATGAGTCGCCAGATGGAAATGGAGACAGAGAGCATCGTAGCCAAGGGCAGATGCGGGCAGGGCGCGCAGCCAGGAGAAAGGAATCATTCATTCTGGAGCTCCAAGCTGTTAGAATTACCTAGCCACCAAATGATCTTGGTTCTGTGCCTCCACCTTCCTACCCCATGAACCCTCCAGGTTTCTTGCTTCATCTTTGTTCAATCTGAAGTGTCTTTCTACACAGGCATTTCACCCAGAAAAGCTCTCTCTGATCAGCTGCTCCTATCAAAACCTGCCCCAGCCAGGCACCACAGTTAAGGCTTTGGCTCTTTTCCACGTGCTCGATTGGCCTGAGGTTCTTGATGCAAGGTAAGGGTGTGGGCAAACCTCAGACCTGACTCGCAGGCCCCCAAGGAGGTGCTGAGCAGCTCCCTAAGGATGCCTGCCCTCCTTTCTGAGTGGTAACAGGGTGAGGAGTCAGGCCATGCTTTGCTTCACTGATTCTTTACAAGAATAAGCACAGCCTCAGTTTCTCCATCCATTGTACAAGGACCAATGGTTTGTGCCCTCCTCCAGCTTTCCAGCACCCTACAAGGTTAATTAAATGTAGCCTGTAAAGCTTGGTGAAATCCTCCAAGCATGGCTTCCTGTAAATACCAGACTAAGCCTTCAGCAGTAGGTAGAGGGCAGTTTTCCATTTCTACATCAGCTCTCTTTATTTTTTGCTACAGAAGCAATTCCATCACGCCAGAATTCACAACTGGAGAAAAAAAACATTCCCGATTTTACTTCCGTACAATCCAGAAACATACGGCCCACAGATCTATCCCAAAGGAAGACAGAAGGGACCAGAGGAAGTGTCACCAGGTGGAAGGAGCCCAGCAGGGGGGTGGGGAGGGTGCTCCTGAGACAGCATGAAAAAGAAGAAGTGATTCAGCCAGACCACAAGAGGCGAAGGGAAAGTGGGGTCACAGCAGGATTAGGCAACCACCCTTTATTACATTCACATTCCCAGGAACAGGAGGCCAGGAGAAGCGCCCATAAAACCTCAAGCAGCTCATTCCTGTACGTCTTAAACCAACTACTTCTCCTCTGTGACCCCCTTCAATCAACAGAACCACCCACGTCACTGTCACCTTGCTAAGAACTTGAGTGGCATCCTTGACTCTCCCTGGCCCCTCGGAATCTAATCAGCCACTAAATAAGGTTGTTGGTGATGCACAAGGAAGGGCTTTAAAAACAACCTGTAACTGGGCAAACAGGACTGTTCCACCCAGAAAGTAGCAGGGTCAGACGGTGCCAGGCTTCTGGAAGGCACTTTCCCACCCTAAGTTTGCTCCTGTCTGCAATCACCTCATCTGTTCTCCAGATCCTGCTCTAGGCTCCCATCTTCCCATCTGATGTGGATGTCTGCTCTATGTGACCTTTGATTTCTCAACCAGGGGCCAAGCCTCCTGGACGCATTTCTGGCACTGATCCCTGCTTTCAATCTCCTTATGTCTCACCTTGAGGAAGGTACATCAGCTCCTCCCCCTGCAGTAATACTGAGCCCTTAATTCATTTCATCACATGCAGGTAACAACTAGGTACAGCACTCCTATGTGTGTCCCACACTATTCTGAGTACCAGGGACACAGGTGCACAAGATGGAGGTTTCCACTCTCAGGGAGCACATGTGCTGTAAACAGCAGAAAAGTCCACAGGAGAGAGGTGGTCAAGGAAGACCTCTCAGAAGAGGTGACGTTTGAAAGATGAGAAAGAGCCAGCCAGGCAGCAGCGTGGGGGAAGAGAGTGAGAATGGCAGAGCTGGGAAGAACAGCCGGTCCAAAGACCCTGGGGCTGGATCGAGCTGTATGCAAAAAGCAGAGGGTACTTCTGTGGCTGGAGCAGAGGGAAAGGGAATGAGGTCAGAGAAGTTTCTCAGGCACCAGATGCGCTAGGGTCTCCTTGGCTATGGTAAGGATTTAGGGTTTATATGTGAAATGGGAAGGCACTCAAAGGCTTAAAGCAAAGAGAGTCATTTGTTCTGATTTGGACATATGTATTTTCAAAGATTGCTATGGCTGATGTGTAGAGGGCACGAATGAAAGCAGAGACCTGTCTGGAGGCAGCCACAGGGTCCAGAGGAGAGGAGGTGGGGGCTTGGGGGGTGTCACCATGAAGATGACACCTTTAGTTTGTCTATGCTGCCTTCACCCACTCTCAAGAACACTCTCCTCACTTTTGCCCAGACTATCACAGCAGCCTCGGAATTCTTTATCTGCACCCCACAATCACTCCCTCATCAGATCAGCTCTGAACACCACCTGGTAATACATCCTGAATTAAGCTGTGAAGACACTGCACTGCTCAATATCTATCCAACCTCAGGCTTGCTTCGCCCTTATTCACACATCCCCATGACCCAATTTGGGTTAACTCATTATGGTTTTCTCTGGGTATATGCACAGCAGTGGGATTGCTGGGTCATGTGGTAATTCTATTTTTAGTTTTCTAAGGAACCTCGATACTCTTCTCCATGGTGGCTGTATCGATTTACATTCCCACCAACAGTGCAAGAGGGTTCCCTTTTCTCCACACCCTCCCCAGCATTTGTTGCTTCTAGATTTTCTGATGATGCCCATTCTAACTGGTGTGAGGTGATACCTCACAGTTTTGATTTGCATTTCTCTAATGATGAGTGATGCTGAGCAGCTTTTCATGGGCTTCTTGGCCATCTGTATATCTTCTTTGGAGAAAAGTCTAGACATCCATGAAGACCTCGCACTGTGCCAGCCCCTCTCAGGGAAGTGTGAGGCATATAACCAATTAACAGGAAGTCCAGAAATCTTAAACCCCAGGGGTACCTCCACATTTTATCCCATCCATCAATCACTGAGCTCAGGTGGAAGCAAATAGCTCAGTGGTTAAGGGCATGCACTTTAGAATCAGACCTGAGCTTGAGCCCCAACACTACCACCAACAAGTTGTGTGACCCCTCTGGGCTTCCATTTCAATATCTGTCAATGGAGGATGATAATAATATCTACCTCTTAGAGTTGATATAAGGAATAGATGAGCGAAAATATGTTTGGAACCAGGTCTAGCACACAGAAGTGCTCAATGTTGTTATTATTTCCTCACTGAAGTGTTGTGATGTTTAAAGGAGAAAATGCATTTAGCACTGTGCCCTGTGTACATAGCAAATGCTCAGTAAATAGTAGCTACGACGTTCTTTCCACCCGCCCCCAGGCAAGGCGGTATGAGAATACGGGGGAAGCTGGGGCTGTTCTCTGGAAGCCTTACATTCTAACAGGGAAAGAGCTGTTAGGCAAGAAGGACTGGAGGATGCTTCATGGGGAGGCAGAGTATTATTCAGCATTCGGTCATTCAACAAAGATTTATGGGACAGCTGCTAAAGTGCAGGACGGTCGATATTTTAACAACAGCTAGAGAACACTCAGGAAATAACTGCTACCCGAGGCTCCAGACAAGTGTCTCTGCCACCCCTGCTCTGGGACTTCTGCAGATTCCTGGGATGTCCCACCAATCCAGCCACTAAAGGGGCTTCCCCTGGCACAGCCAGAGCCTCCAGGACCTCAGGATCTGCTCCAGGGCTCCCATTCTGAAGGGCTGGTACCTCTGCCCTGCCGGTTGTTGGTGTTTTGCAAACACCCCCGTGTTCACCCTCCACAGGCTGGTAGAGAAGATGAACAAGCAATGACTTGCCAAACAGTGTGACAAAGAGCCAAAATAGTGCTACTCACAGAAATGAGGAGTACGGGGCCAACTCCACCTCGTGGATGGGGCAGCATAACCGGCTTTACCGAAGAGGTGATGCCGAAACCAGGTATGACTGGGACAAGCAGAGATACAGCATCCCAGGCAGAGGGCACATCAGCGGTAAGGCACAGGCTAGAAGGAGCGTCCTCTGAGGAAAAGCGAGATCACAGAGCACTTGTTAGATCTGTGGGCAAGGAGACTGGAAAGATGGGCAGTGGCTAAGTGTTGGCTGGGTTGGGATGCAATAAGGTCTCAAGGATGAACAGGAAGCTGGGGACTGCCTTTGGTAAAATCACTCTTGCAATGAAAGCAGACCAGAGAGGCAAGAGGATGGAAGCAGGGATGCTGGTGCAGGAATCTGGGGTGAGAAAGATGAGGCTCCCGATCTAAGCAGGGACAGAGGAGATGAAAGCCAGCGGGGGAATTACAAAAGAAGCAGAAAGGACGGATGTGGCAGCTGAATGGATGAGGATCAATGAGATGGGGCTGTCAAGGAGGACAGTCAGTTTCCTACCTGATCACATGGTGCCCGGGACACCATTCCCCAAGCCAGGGCAGCCAGATGTGAAGGATGACAGCCAATGACATACACAAAGGGGGCTGGAGGTAATGTAGCCACACACCCCTCCTGAGATGTCAGCCAGAGGGATTTTTTATAAATGTGAAAAAGATTACATCACTCCTATCTTAAGATCTTAAATCTTAAAATGGCCCCCAATCCACTCAGAATAAGATCTGAGCCCCTGATTTTCTTACCTACATAATCAGGCCTAGCACCTCTCCAAACTCAGTGCCTACCCGCAACCTCCCGGCTTCCTGATCTTCAGCTGCACTGACTTCTTTCTCATCTGGACTCAGAACAAGCTCATTCTTGCTCCTAGACACTTGAGCTTTGCTGTCCCTTCCACATAATTTGTGCTTTTCACCATTTTCCTTGTCATTGAGGACACCTCTCAATTGTCATCTTCCCGGAAATGCTTTCCCTGGCCATCCCACTGACACCCACCCAGTTAGGCTCTAGTACATTCCTTCCTTTTCTTTAAAGTATGAGATGATCTCAGGTATGTCTCCTTTTAGTCTCTCCCATTAGGATATAAAAGCCATGAGGCTAGAGGGAGGGTCTGTCATTCATCCCTGAGTTCCTAATGCCCAGAACAGTATTGGCTCGTAAGATATCATCCATAACCATCTCTAAAGAAATGAAGGGGCCGATCTGGATCATCTGCCTGTCCCTTGTGTTTGGTTTTAATTCTAGAGGGATTCTGAGGAGGAATGAGATATACTATGTACCTGTAAGATGGCAATAAGAAACAGTGCACTCCATGGGAAAACTGAGGAGAGTTAAATAAAGGGGCTGTTTATAAGGATGTGGGCAGGGGTGGGAAAGTTGACAAGGGATGGCACCGTACCCCAGGCATAGCCAGAAGCTGTTGCTTCCCCAGGGGAAAAGGGCAAAAGAGAAGACATTGCCAGGCTGTCTTACCAGAGTAAGCCGAGGGCACTGCAGGAGCAGAGCAGGGAGCTTTAGTGAGGAATGACCCCAGGAGGGAGGGAGCTGGAGGAATCACCTCACTCTCCCAGCTCCGATCCCCTCTCAGTGCCTCTCAATGGATGAATCCAACCAGAAGCCATGGGGAAGGGAGCCCCGGGCGATGAGGGTCCTACAGCTCAGCCTCCCAGGCAAAGAGGCAGAGAAGGGTGGAGCATGGATCTGGGGGAGCAAAGGGAAGTTATCTGTGCACTGTTCCCCCCCACCCCGCACCTTCAGAACCGTACAGTAGTGGAGGAGTCATTCACCAAAGTGATACAGGACAGACAGAAACAACACATTTCCACTGTGCATGTAGATTTACAAGCGAGAGAGTCTTGCTTCCCATAACCTCCCTCTGGCCCCTTTGGAGTCTCGTCTTCCCTCTCTTCCCAGTACCCACCCCCTGCCCTCCCTTCCCCCCACTCACCCGGCACCCACCCTGCAGCTTCTCACTGCCCTTGGCTTGTCAGACATGAGAAACAGCATGGTGGCTACAATCTGTGGAATCATCCTTTACATGTCGATACTGCCTTGGGTTGTGGTGCAGAATAAACTGGAGGCATAAAATAGAATGGCCTTCTGAAATTCTTACGGAGCACAAAAGCAGCAGGAGATGGTAGGACAAGAGATGTGAATTTCATGCCCTCCAGCACCTGGGCTGCAAGTTTTGAAAATGCAGAATTCCTAAAATGCTGACCTTGGAAATGACAGGACTCAGGCTCAGAACTTTCTAAAGGATTTGGGCTGCTCTGTGTTTTCCCCACAGATTTGGGTGTCTGCTTTTCTTAGCACAGAGCCCGCAGATGTGGGTGCACATATGTCAACGAGTCATTGAAGTTTTCTGTGTATTTGTTTCTGTGACATCTAATTCAGTGTTTTGCCCCAGGCTTCATATCACGGGCACAATCAAGTATTATCTAATAAAACTTTAAATGTAGCCAGTGCTTAAAGTCCTTTTCTTCATATAATGGAAACTTGGGGTTGGGGGAGAAGAGAGGAAAAAAATTCATCTTCAACCTTCTTTGTGCTCCAGCGAGTGGCAACACTAAGCAAACCTGACCCCCAAACTTCCAGGCATCCAGCAGTTGTCATTTGCTGCCGGCTTTCCCCACATCATTGGAGAGTTTTCCCCACTGCAGATCACCCCCATAGAAGGATTTCTCTCTTCTTCAATTTGCATCATTAAAATCAAAGATCAATGCTGGGTTCTGGGAGGGGTTTTACAGGGCCAACTCGGTGCCCCCGAGAAAATACATGGAAGCAACTTAGAATCTCAAAGGTTTCTCTTTGCAGAGTCCACCCTCAGACTTCAGAAATAGCCCTCGACATAGGGTCTGGAAGAGCTGTCTACAGGAACTAGCCAGGTGCTGGGATCTGTGATGGCCCTGCTAGTGGCTACCTGTGGACAGGTAACAAGCAAAGGTGGAAAGAGAGAGACACTGGGAATATGGGAGAAGCAAGGAAGGAGAAGAAGGCAGAGAATGAAGCAAGGATTTAAATGATTGGTCCATGGTCAGTCATCTAGGAATCAGAAGAGGCAGAACCTAGATTCAACTCCAAAGTCCAAATTCCTTTCTTTATAACAGTTGGAGAGGAGTCACAGGTAGCTCCTAGCACACGGTGGGCACCCTCAGTAAGAAGAGTTCCCAGCTGATCTGTTTAACTCTAGTGATTTCCATAAAAGCATTTTTAATAGGCCTTAGAGTATGCCAAACAATGGGCTGGGTGTTTGGGATCCAAAGATAAACAAGACTGAGGAGCCCACAGTCTAGTAGGGGAGTAACTGTGAAAACAAATAACTATACCCAAAAACGTTAGGGTAATAACATAAACAAGTATAAAATGCCATAATATCAGAGATGAGGGAGGAACAACTGATCTAGAGAATCTGACAAAGATACATAAATAGGGGGATATTTGATCTGGGTTTTGAGGGATGACTAGGAGTTCTGACAGCAAATGATGGCAAGAAAAGGTATTATAGGCAAAGAAACAGTTATTCCAAAAGACAAATATGGGAACACTATGTGGAAATGATGAGAGGGCAGATTCGGCTCAATAAAGCATAAACAGCCCTGAAATAGAACACTGCCCCAGAAAGCAAAAATTCTTCATTGCTGGAGAGGTCTGAGCAGAGCGTACACAACCCTGCATCGACAAGAGAATAATCATGTTAAATTCTGCCTAGACTCCTTAGTGGTCCCTAAGGTGTTCCCGACTCAAGCTCAGCTCAAGTTGGAGTTGGAGCGAGGTGCAATGGTGGAAGCATGGCCTCAAAATCAGACCAGCCGGTGGAACCCTGGCTCTTCACTGTAAGCGGGACAAGTTACTGAACCTCTCTGAGCCTCGGGCTCTATGCCTGTGGACACCTGCCTCACTTGCTAGAATTAAATGAATTACTGGTGTAGAGCACTTAGCTCAGTACCTGGAGTAGAAGATGCGTCCACAATATATAAACCTGAACAATGATGTCATGATTATCACAAAAGGTGAAACTCCACTGAGGTAAGTTTGACCTGCTCTTATCACCAGGGCAACGTGGTAGTGCTAGGGCCAGTAGCCACTGGCAGAAAACATGGATGTATGTACAATGGACCAGGGCTGGGACACCAGTAAGGAGAATGGGGTCATAAAGTGCAGGGTCAGATCCTGTCTTTATTTAAAATTTTGGTATTTTGTTCGTCATAGATCTTTTTGCCTTAATTTTTATTTAAAAAACAAACAACAATGCATTAATATATTAAGTATCTCAATTCCTGAGCTTTTTAGCACCTTCTTAAATTTGGCGCCCAAAGCAAATTGCTCATTCCCCTCCCCCAACCCCTCCCCAGGCTGTTCCTGCAGCTTTCCACGCGGAGCCCCACATAAGCAGCCCTCGTGGGTTCCAACTTTCACCTTCCTCTCCAGGACCCCCAGCCTGTGCTGAGACCCTAAGATTCTAAACAGAACACAGCTCCTGGCTTGACGATACTTGATTTCACTTGATTTCTTTCTTTCTATTTTTTCTTTCTTTTTTGCCTGCCCAATTTTTTTTTATTTTTTTATTTTTTGCAGTACGCAGGCCTCTCACTGTTGTGGCCTCTCCCGTTGTGGAGCACAGGCTCCGGAGGCGCAGGCTCAGCGGCCATGGCTCACGGGCCCAGCCGCTCCGTGGCATGTGGGATCTTCCCGGACCGGGGCACGAACCCGTGTCCCCTGCATCGGCAGGCGGGCTCTCAACCACTGCGCTACCAGGGAAGCCCTTGCCTGCCCTATTATGAATTTTATTAAGAAGAAAAAGAAAACTTTAGAATTGGAAGGCTGAGAGCTCGCCACTTGAAAATCAGCCTGAATTGTGTCATTTCCCTGAAGAACCAGAGTGAACTGAAATGAATACAGAAAATTCACATCACCTCCAAATGAGTAGTCTTAATGCAAGAAGAACCTGTGCTCATAGGGCCTGTTTTCCCGGTATAAAGTGCAGCGGCTCCCCTAAGCGACAGCCAGGCCTGTTTTGCAAGGTGTCGAAGCCTTAATCAGCCTTACTGTTAGTGACTTCTTCAAGTCCTGGTCCCACTGACTTCTCTCCCTCTGCAGCAGCCCTAAACGATGCTGTTAAGTAATCCAGTTTGAAGAACTTTTAAGGAGATCAGTTTTACTAATGCACACACAGCATACTGGAGGCTGGGCTACCGTAGAGGGAGAAATCTCTCTCTCTTCTTAAATCAGAGAACAAGAACAGGAATTACCGATCAGTTGGAGCCTTGGCCTCGCCACGGCTTCCCTATGGATTAACAACTCCTGACTTGGCACTTTGCAGAAAGGTTACAACTATTTATGTCATGTGCAAGCCATGTACAGCAATTAGAACCACTACACAGCTTAAACCAGGATATTTGCGGGTGTTTCAATGCAGACATCAGAGTCCTTGGATTTATGGTGACAGCTGTCGCTCAGAACTGGCAGGAAGGGCCTGGATTTTGCATATATATATATTCCAAGTTATTTCTCATCATGCTCAGTGTTCTTGGTTCCTTTACCAATTAACCCTTCTCTTATAAATGTTTCTATTTGGAATGTAAATAGTTACAGTGTAAAGTCTGTAATTTAGCAACTATCCAGCAAGATGGAGATCTAGTTCAAAGACAAACTTCGTCTTGCGTGAAAACTTATTCAAACATGCAGTGTTAGTGGGAGTCAGGAATTAACAAATGGCAAACTGCATAGGAACAAAGGAAGCGTTTTAAAAGGTAGGGGGCTAGGATATTCTAAAAACTGGTCAGAGAGTCACTTTGGATAAAGATGAAGTACCTGTGAAGTTGATGCGTGTTAAATCCAACAGTCTCTGATTAGAGCGAGTAATCAAACTAAGATGCTATGTACCCCAGGTTTGGGATTCTCTATGAAAGCTATTCTCTAAAAACTATGATTTCCCAGTAACAGAACTCCCCATCCGTATGCCTCTGTGATTCAGATTTTCTCAATATCATTTTGATTATATATAAGCACAGACTCGGCTTGAACCCATGGAAAAGTAGGACATCAGAGAAGCATTAGATCACCCAGGCTACCTCGTACCACTTAGAAGATTAGTAATCTAAAAGGGCACACAAAACCTGCTTTAAAACATCTTTTGCTTTCCGGCATCTAACTTGAAATAGGCTTCCAGGAAGAAAAGATAAGGCGATGGGAGGGAGGGGGGAAATTAACATTTGTGGGGACCCACTGTGCGTCGGACGCTATGCCGGGCACTTCACAGAAATCCTTGCTTAAGCTGGGTCATAATGATGTGAAATTATCAATCCTCTTGCCTTTTTCTATTAATTTTCAGAGAAGCCCATTCACTGCAAAGTACCTTATGTATCCAATTTTAATTACTCTTTTATTAGTTTGGATGTAAGTGACAGAATCACAATTCACACCAGTTTTGGAAAAATCGAGATTTATTGGCTCAACTCCAAAGAAAAACTGAGAAACCAGACTGTGGGATGAGCAGAGATGCAACCCAGATTTATGACAGCTGGAGCTTGGAGAACAATTATCACCGGGATTATCTTCCTAAAAGTTGTCTCTTTCTTTCTGGGTGTTGGTTCATTCTTCTTCAATGCACCCCTGCTTTTCTCCACATTTGAGGGGAAACGTGGCCCTCCCCAAAGCACCTGAGCTTGACATCGTGTAGCTTCTAGATCAGGAGAGGAGCTGACAATGTTTCTTATCTCAAGACCAAAAATCCCAGCAAGAAGACCGTTTGTGATGGACACCAGGCGCCAGTGGTAGCCATGGTGATGGGAGGCAAGCACTTCCTGGGAGAAGGGGACAGTCAGCAACAGGCCCCTTAAGCCTCCCTACACCCATCCAGAAAGTATTTCTCTCCTTAGTGAATGCCTAGTTTAATTCCTAGCACATAACAGGCCTTCAGTAAATAGTTATGAATGTCAAGGATTTTTAAAAAAAGGAAGTAAAAAAAAGGTAAGTGTGCAGAATAGACAAAAGGCTAGGCTGGCCATGATTCCAGTTCTAAGTGACATATCTTCCCTGCAGGTGAGCTCACTACCTCCAAAAGCATATTGAGAGCCCAAGGGAAAGTTGCTTGTGTGTGTTTAGAAGGGCAGACACCTTTACCCTGAGCCGACTCTCCGCTGACGCAGAGCTGTGACCACACGATAAGGTGCTTGAGCTACCAGTGTTTCCAGGCTTCTTTTATCTTCCCCTGCAATAACATGATTCTTTCTCCTTTAGCAGCTGGCATGAGGATCTCTCCTCCAGGGAGAGACCCACTTTCCTCAGGCAAATGCTTTGATAAATCACTCAGGTCAGCTGGTGCTGGGATTAGAGAAGCAGGTGGGGCTGCTCTGTATGAGATAAGAAAAGTGACTGCTGGGCTCCAGCTCCATAGAGGGAGCGGAGGAGGGAGGGGAAGAGGGAGGGTGGGAGCAGACTCCAAGGACACTCCAAGTCAATGGCACATTCAAAGAAGCCAGGGAACGGGGCTTTCCTGGTGGCGCAGTGGTTGAGAGTCCGCCTGCCGATGCAGGGGACACGGGTTCTGTGCCCCGGTCTGGGAGGATCCCATATGCCGCGGAGCGGCTGGGCCCGTGAGCCATGGCCACAACAGTGAGAGGTACCGCAAAAAAAAAAAAGAAGCCTGGGAAGAAAAGAAGCACATGTCTAAGGGCGTGCAGTGCCCTGGGCTCTGCTGTATGAGCACCACGCCCACCCCCGACACCACGCATCCTTTACAAACAGCAGCAATCCCCACTTACAGGGTGGCCTTCCTGGAGAAGCCTGGGAAGGGAAGAGATTTTGTGTCAAGGTCAGAGTGGGGCACACCAAGAGCCTGACCACCTGGGCAAAGGGGCAACGTCTGGCCTGGAGTCCCAACACCCACGTGTGAAGTGACCCGCACGCCAGGCCTTAGTCCACACCTGCGGGGAGCCCGGCAGGGCACCAGCGCTGGTGTCCAAGGTAAGGACCGCTGGCCTTCCCTCCTGGCTCCCTAAGGTGACAAGTCGAAGTTCTAACAATTCCATCCGGTAAGAGTAGCCCTTGTTCACAGGTCCCAAGTTGCTGTCACTTTGCTGGATTTTCTGGCCCACTCTCGGTCCTCTTCCTCCCTCCTCCAGGCCATTGCGCTGTGCTTCCTCCCCAGCACCTCCCACCTGCATCTGGTGAGCTCCTCTTTACCTTCAGATCCAACCTTCCAAGTTCCGTTTTATAGGGAGGCTTCCCCTAGCCTCCAGCGCTACATCCATGTCCTTTTATATGACGTTGATTTCCTGACTTATCTCAAGCATCGTCCTGATCATGTTGAATTAGAATGGTTTACTTGCCACTCATCTGCCCATCTCTCCCACTAGACATAAATTCAGTGTCTGTTTGATTCACCACTGCATCCCTAGCACAAAGTACAGTACCTGTCCCACATCAGGTGCTCAATACATACCTGTTGAGTGTGTTGAATAAATGATCGAATGAATAAGGCTCTGGGAAAACCACTCACAGCCAATTCAATCTCAGCCTAATCACTCCAGATGGGTCCTCTCCCCTCCTTGGTCCCACACCCTCCTGCTGTTCCCCATCAAAGAATGTAGAGCCTGCAGCCATGGCTCTGCCATCAACAAGTCACTCTTCTGATGCACCTGATAGTAGCCGCCAAGGAGCAGAACACCTGCCCATAGAGTTTAAGATCCCAACCCCAGGCAAGTGAGACTGGGGAAAAGAACTACTGAGAAGAATCCTACCAATTTGCCACCTCCTACTATCCACCTGCCCACTGTTACAATGTCCAGAAAACATATACGTGGATCCTGAGGGCATCAAACATGTCCTCTCCCTGGGTGACCATAGAGGCAAGAGCAGGACCTTCTAGAAGACTCTCAGATGTCCTGGATCTCTGAACACATGAAGCAGAAACACCATGGTCCCCATTTTCACTGAGCCTCAACTCCAGCCCAGGAGACTGGACACCACAGAGAGCCAAGGTGCAACCGTGGAAGAGGACAACAGAGAGAAGGCAGCGAGTGGTTAAAGCCCACAGAGGAGAGGACCCTTCAGAGAAGGGCAGGGACCATCCCCCAGAGGACTTAGAAAGTAGGTAGCATCTGAGTGGATGGGTAGAATTAGGTAGGTGTTGAAGACATGATGAAGAGAATCAGCAGAAAGGCAGAAGTAGGAAAACCAGAAAGACCCTTGGAGGCAGGGAGGGAACCACGGCAGCTGGAGTGGATGATTGATTCAGAAAGAGGAGAAGAACCAGAAGCCCAGTAAGGGCTCAGACTGCAGACGTCTGAGCTCCGGGTTGTAGAATTTGAACCCTGACTTCTAGATAACAGGGACCCTTTGAAAGCTTTAGGCGCCAAGTTCCCCTCAGAGCAGAGCTTGGGGACAGGAATCTGATGACAGGAAGGCAGTGTTGGGAGAGCGAGGCTGTGAGGCAGAGGAACAGCCTGGGCAGCTGAGGCCCTGGGCAAAGGGAGAAGGCCTCTCCTCTCTTCCAAGGACCGGGGCGGTGGAGACAAACACGGGGTGGGGCGGCGGGGAGGCCAGGCGTGGGGCTGGATTGTGAGCAAAGGAGAATTTAGCTTTATCCAAAATATTTTTATTTTTTACAAGGAAAATTATTTATGTAGTACTTGAGTGATAAGAGGTAATAAAATTATTGGAAAGGAAGGAAAAAAGGGAGAAATAAGAGAGAAAAGAAAGAAAAAAGAAAAGATGAAAGGAAGAGACAGATTGAGCAGAGAAGGAAGGGAGGAAGAGAGGAAAGAAGAATAATAAAAAGAATATAATTTAGTAGATTCAGGAGTAGTGTCCATTCTAGAAATATTTACTGGGTGCCTATTCTGAGCCAAGCAGTCTTACTAGGATGAACAAATAGATAAGATAGAAAAGGTCCCCTCCTTCATGGAACTTCTATTTAAGGGAGGAGATAGAAAATAAACAAGTTAAGAAATAAATAATTTTATCCCAAATAGTGAGCAATAAGAAAAATAAGAGGCTATCAGCCTACGCAGAGAGAGAATGTTCCAGTTATCTTTTGCTGTATAAAAACCAACCAGCAAACGATATCTTTAAGGAATAATAATCATTTGGTGTTGCACATGAATTCCCAGCTTGGGCAGGGCTCAGGGGGGACAGCCCATCTCTGCTCCACTCAGCGTAACTGGGGCAGCTCACCGGTAGGCGGCTGGATCACCAGAGCTGTTCTCCCACATCTGGAGATGATGCTGGCTGGCAGCTGGCATCTTGGCTGGGCCGGTTGGCTGCAACAACTTCACGTGGCTTCTCCTCATGTCCTGGGCTCTCTCACAAAGTGGTGGGAAGGTTCCAAGAGCAACGGTTCTGAGAGAGAGAGAAAGAGAGCGTGACTAAGGCCGCCCAGTACTTGATGGGAGAGGAATTAGTCTCTGCCTTTCTATGAGAGGAACATCAAAGGATGTGTAGACATCACAGAGAATGATGTGGAAGGAAAGCCTCTTACACCAGATGGTTAGTAAAGGGGGCTCCAGAATCATCAGTGAGGGTTCTCCAGAGAAACAGAACCAAGAGGAGGTTTTCTTTTTTTATATATATTATATATACTGATATTATATATGCATTACACATGCACACACACACATATATATACACACATACACATGGAGTGGCACATGCAGTTGTGTCAATTTTGCCATTTGTGGGAAGCAGCAAGTCTGCAATCCATAGGGCAGCCGGTAGCTGTAAACTCAGGCAGGCGTTAAACGACTGGAAACCACTGCAAGATTCTGCACAGGGTGGTTGGTATGCGCTGACTCACACTCAGCCAGCACCGGCAGCAGTCGGAGGGCACAGGCTGGGGAAAGGGCCACCCAGAGCTAGCAGCCCCCCAGATCAGGGGTCTGGAGGGAGGGGACGAAGGGGGACAACGCAAGGCGGCCTGTGCTCTGCCGGCAGCATCAGCCGTGGAACAGAAATGAAGAAAGCAGAATTGGGCTCCCATTCTAGGAAAGTCAGGTCCGAGATGAAAACTGTTCAACTGTCTTGAATCAAAGCAGTAGGAGAGTCAGGGCTGCACCACCATCTGGAAGGCTTGGCTCAGAGGTGATGGCTGAAATCATGGTGCGAGGGGCTGATCAAGGGGGAGAAGAGAGAGCACAGCACTCTCTGGCGGCCAGCCCCTTCTTATTATCTAGTCAGGACCGCAAGAGGGGATCCAAGGAGCTGATGAAACAGTTTGAAGAGAATTCTGCTCTGTTCTCTCGCTCCGCGAGGAATATGTGGCACGCTTAGGTTACATTAATAAAAAATAAATAAATCCGTGTCCAGGAAACTCGTGCTCGTGCATTCTAAAACTGCCCATTCTGTAGATATTAATGTTTAATGTGTTTGTAAAAAGCAGTCGGCTTTGCCTAGCACAGCAACAAAAACATCCCGCAATCCTCCGTACTTAACATCTCAGCGAGGTGCCTAAGTGCCCGGGTGGAGGTGTTCTGAGCAGCGTCTCTCGTGGAGACACATTAAAAAGTGGCTTCGCTAAGACAAAACGTGCTCGCTCGCTGCTGGTGTGTGTCACACTCAAACTTTCACCCACGGCTCGCCCTGCTCAGGAGAAAGGCTGAGAAGTGGATGTTCTCAGAACTGAATCCATAACGACTGGACACTCTTTTAAGGAAAGATCATCGCACCCAAATCAACAAAGTTGGCTTTATGGAAAAAAAAAAAAATCTGGTAAACACTCGGAGAAGCAAAAGTACTTTCTGGCTTCAGACCACTTATACCATCCCAGATGTTTCCTAGCCATTTCTAGAAAGAGACACTGATCGTTCTGACCCATCGCTTTCCTAGGCCATCAGGCAGCAGGCTGCACATTAGAGAGGCTGCGCTTGGAAGCTGTTATGTTTTGCTTTGGGGTCTCAAGTCAGTGCAGAGAAGTCTCTTCTTCCCCTAAGCTGATCTGCAGTCAGAAAACAGCTCCTAGCCCTGCTGACCAAACCTCAGCCTCCCCACATGCCTCTGGGTTACTTTTCATCTGGAGGCATCACTTGGAACCAAATAGTGAAATGAGAAAGGGCAGTTGCAGAGAACAGAGCTGACCACCCAGGAATGGGAATATATACTCTGACCCAGCATCGGGCACCCACCTCGCCACTACCTGCTCTGCAAACTCAGCCCGGATCTGCATAAAACGAGTGTGGAGAGCAGAGAGAGACTCTCATTCTCTCTCGCCTTCACATCCTGGCGGTCACCAGACCCATCTTCATTTCTGCCCAGACTGCAGGACCATCCACAGTGCCCCTGAAGTCAGAGACCAAGCTTGCAGAGAGAACGCAGGGGACTTAATAGCTTGAGAAATGCTGGGAGACACCTGGAGCTTGGCTTCTTATGCTGAGAAAGGGAGCCTGGCTTATGACCCTCCCAAGGAAGCTTTGCGTGTCACAGCCCATATTGTGGGTTGATCTGTGTCCCCCAAAAAGGTACGTTGAAGCTCTAGTCCCTGGTACTTGGATTTACTGACAATTTTGACTTGAGGATTAGAAGAATGATGTTAGGATAGTAATCGTAGTCTCATCTGTTTTAACGTGGACACTTTGCTTACTGCAGTGTTTTAGTGCAACTAAGTATTTGAAGCTGATACTCAGAAATTTACGTTTAAGAAACGGTTTTTCTCAGGAAGACATTAAGAACATATTGGAGAGCATTCATGTGGAGCTAGCCAGTCCCTGCTGCAGGATTAATGGGAGACATTCTGCAGAGGAGAGGGGAAGGTCAGCAGGTGCATCAGGGCCTGAGTTCTGGACTTGGCCTCGTTCTACCCAGTGATGTGACCTTGAGAACGTCACTGCCACTCTTTGGACCTCAATATCCTAATTCGTAAAATGGCAGTATTGCACTAGGAGACATTTAAGATCTCTTTCTGATCGAACATGCTGTAAGAATTTCTCAAGCTGTCTCCTTTGGCTCGATTGTTCACACTGCATTTCTCCTGAACTTTGGCATTAAAACACCACCAAAGGCAGATCTTGGGAGAAAAAAACGGAGAGACAGAGGATAAGGGTGTGAGTCCCGGTTCTGTACCCGCTGGCCACTCTTGAGAGGTGAGTGGATTAAATTATGTCTCGCCAAATGATGTTGAAGTCCTAACCCCCCGGTACCTGTGAATGAAGGCAGTGCTGTGACTGTGACCTTATTTGGAAATAGGGTCTCTGCAGATGTAATCAAGCTAAGATGAGGTCATCCTGGATTAGAGTGGGCCTTAATCCAATGACCAGTGTCCGTATAAAGACAGAAAGATTTGAAGACACACGGAGAAGAAGACAACAGGAAGACAGAGGTAGAGTTGTCATTATGCTGCCAGAAGTTGAAGGACACCAGAGACTGAAAGAGGTGAGGAAAAATTCTCCCCCAGGACCTTCAAGAAGTCATGGCCTGCCCACACCTTGATTTCAGACTTCTGGCCTCCAGAACGGTGAGAAAATACATTTCTGTTGTTTTAATCCACACAGTTTGTGGTAATTTATGCAGCAGCCCTACGAAACTAATACACCCCAGGACCCATGGAGGTAGCTGAGGAATGAGCAAGGGAAATCCTGGAGGCCAGTGCTGGTAGGAGCTCTCTGGTGAGGATGCGGATATCCACAGCCGGCCCCAAAGAGGCTTCCCAACAGGGATGCACTGAAGTTGCCAAGAGAATCCCACCTGGGCAGCATATGGTCAGGGCACACCTGTCCTGCTGCAGTGTCCAGGAAATGTCCACTTTAACAAAGGCATCTCCAAGAGCATCATCAAGGCACCAAAGGGACTGAGACAAGGGGAGGGCGTCATGGTCCAGGAGGAGGCTGGCACTGCTGTGTGCCTGGGCAGCCACATGACATCGTGGTCAGCCCCCAAGGGGGGGCATGACTGACTGTCCAAAAATAGTCCTCCTCCAGCCTACCTAAATCTTTGGTTTATCTTTAAATGCCTTCCCTAAGAAGGAGAAGCACATAAATCACTCCCCGTCGCTGGGCTGGATCCTATGAGAAAGTAGGCACCCTATAGGTATTTGTCTGGAGACCGAAAAAATGAAGGAATGCTCCAGATAAACTCCAGGTGAATGTTTAACTGGACTGGGGTGGGGATGGAGTGGGATGAGAAAGGAGAGAAGCATGAGGATGAGTGTTGGGAGGACTCAAAGAGGGGAAGTACCGAATCAGGACTGATTTGGGCTCTTCAGGGATGAGCCTGGAAGGAGTCTGGTTTTGAGTCATCTGTCAATGACCTTTAGAAGAGTGTGGGCAAGTTTACTTAGGAAAGAAGCTGAAAAAGTATAAATACTGAGTGCTTCACTCCCATGTATTCATGGCTTGGATTCTGAGATCTGCTTACCCCAAACAGCCTCACTCTGGCCCGCAGCAGTGAAGACTCTTCGGGACAATTCACTTCAACCATTCTAGAAATTCCACGACTTTGTGGAGCCGAGTCTGCCATTGACTCACTGGGATGGACTCAGCTCCATCTCCTTCTGTCTCTTAAGCAGATGAATGAATGAATGATGACTGAGATTTATCTTGGCAGGATAAATAACACCTGGCCCCAATGACGAGCATAGCATAAAGAGAACAGATTTGGGAGTCAGGCAGCCCAGTTTGCTGCCACCACTTTCTAGCTGTGACCTTCAGCAAATGACAACCTCTGGGAGCCCCCATTCCCTCAGCAGCCAAATGGTTATTAGCAAGAACTGAAGAGAAATATGTAGAGTTCCTAACACCTAACAGGTACTTAATTCCAGGAGTTTCCTTCCTCATCCCTCCATCCTCTACTTCTCCCCTCCTTTATTCCTTTCTTCTTTTTTTTTTTTTTTTTTTTTTGCGGTACGCGGGCCTCTCACTGTTGTCGCCTCTCCCGTCACGGAGCACAGGCTCCAAACGCGCAGGCTCAGCAGCCATGGCTCACGGGCCCAGCCGCTCCGCAGCATGTGGGGTCTCCCCAGACCGGGGCACAAACCCGTGTCCCGGCATCGGCAGGCGGACTCTCAACCACTGCGCCACCAGGGAAGCCCTATTCCTTTCTTATAATAACTAACATTTAAGGTACGCCCACTAACTGCTGGGCCCCATGTGCTAGGGGCTTTCCTATATGTCATCTCATTTAATCTCATCCTTACAGGTTAACTATCCTCCTGTATTAGTTTGCTAGGGCTACCACTGTAACCAAGTATTACCACCTGGGTAACTTAAATAACAAAATTATTTACTGTTAAATAAATTTTAACAGTACCATAGGGAAATAAAATTCTGGAGGCTAGAAGTCCAAGATCAAGGTATGGGCAGGGTTGGTCTCTTCTGAGGATTGTGAGGGAGAATCTGTCCCAAGCCCCTCTCCTAGCTTCTGGGGGTTTGCCGGCATTCTTTGGTGCTCCTTGGCTTGTAGAAGCATCATCCCATTGCTGCCTTCATCTTCACACAGTGTTCTCCCTCTCTCTGTCTGTCTCTGTGTCCAAATTTCCCCTTTTATAAGGACGCTAGTCATATTGGATTAAAGCCCACCCTAATGACCTCATCTTAACTTGATCACCGGCATAGACCCTATTTCCAAATAAGGTCACATTCACAACACTGTCCTTCATTCACAGGTACTGGGCGTTAGTACTGCAACATCTTTTGGGGAGACACAATTCAACCTACTCAACTCCCAAGGATGGCCAGCAAGTATAGAACTGGGACTCACACCCCTATCCTCTGTCTCTCTGCCTTTCTCCCAGAAGCTGGCTTTGTTTAACTGTTCATGCCAAAGTTCAGGAGAAAGGAAGTGTGAACACTCCAATCACAAAAGGAGATTCTTACGGCGTGTTCGATCGGAAAGAGATCCGTTTTATAAATGAGGATGCTGAGGTCCAAAGAGGGGCAATGATTGACCCAAGGTCACACTGCGGATAGAAGGGGTCCAGGTCCAGAACTCAGATCGCAAGGCACCTGCAGACCTTCTCCTCTCCTCCACAGGCAATCCTCCATCAGCCCTGCAGCAGGGACTTGCTAGCAACCACAGAACGCTCTCCGAGAATGTCGATAAAAGACGTCTCTTAAACGTAAATTTGAATAAAAGCTTGATCACTCAGTTGCAGTAAAACACTGCAGAAGGCAAGGTGTCCATCTTAAGCCTGATGAAGGGACCATTATTATTATCATTATCGTTATTATTATTCTAATATTCAAGTAAAAATTACCAGGAAGTCCAAGAAAGCCACTTTCCTCCCATGTCCACTTTCAAGAAAACAACCCACAGAAACTGAATCAGTTTCAGCTAAATACATATTTAATTCCTTATGTATTTTTTATATTTTGTTTTGTACAGAACTGTTTACCTAGTTAATGATAAAGTGAAATCTATTGTCACCAAGTTGCTGGGATTTTTTTCCTTACTCAGTCTTAAAGTGCCCCCTAGTGAAATGTTTTTGTATTTAAGAAGCAGAGAAATAAGCTGAAGAGAAGCTTTTCAGAGAGCTGAAGAGAATTTTAGAAAGAAATGGGGGCAACAGTGGGGCTGAGGGGAATTGCTCCCTCGTTTCAAGGGGATTTGAACATGATTCTTTTAAAATCTATTTGGAAGCCTTTTTCTATATGCTCACTCAAGCAGAATGCCTGACAGTTTCATCCATGAGACAGGAAGGTTTCACCCACAGAGCATTCGCCAGAGAAATCCTGCAAGCCTGCTTGCAGCCAGGCAGAAGGAACAGCCAGCCCAGCCTGATTCTATGGCCACAGAGAAGCCAGGGATTCACTCAAGCAGTTGCCGTGAAACCTCTGCCAACACAAGGTTTGTGCCCAAGTGATTTTAGGGAGCGTCTTTTCAGGAAAGGAAATCGAGTGCTGTCCTTTGGTTATTTCAAGTCGTGCACATTTCTATTAAAAACAGCATTTGATGGGGCTGTGCACCTGTGGAGGCAGGGATATATGGGAACTCTCTGTAGTAAAAAATAAAGTTTATTAGTTAAATTAAAAGAAAAACAATTTTAACCCACAGCCCTTGATAAAGCAAAGAAATCACTCAAAGGAACTAAACATCAGAGAGTCAACTAAACAGCTTCATCCAATCGGCACTTTGCAACCTGGCCCCTGCATCAGAGTCACCTATAGGGTTTTTTAAAAATACTCATTCCCTATCGCCACCCTCAGAGGTTTGCATCGATTGGTTTGGGGTAGAGCAGTCATTAGTCTTCTTTCAAAAGTCCCCCCAAAGCAGGACAATGTGCAGCCAGGGCTGAGGAATACTGACCAAGATGATGGCCGTCGCCCAGACTCTAGATCTCACCCAAGGCACCTTCTGGCTGGTGATCTGGGTTCCCTCCGAGTCCTCCTATGGACAGGATAGGAGAGACTAGTCACGCAGAACGGATGGGAATACAGGTTTCAGGTGTGCCCTGTCCCCTGGACCCCGTGGCAAATCAGTAAAGTGGCATCTGCTTATGGATTGGCTTCCCAGATGAGCAGCTCACAGGGCAACTCAGATCCCCAGGTCAACTCAAATTATCAGGGTGACTTGATTAACTGCTCCCTGGGTTATTCAGATGTGTTTCTAGGTCTGAGAGAAGGGTCCGAGTTTTAATTCAGACAGATCTGAGCTCAAGCCCCAGTTCTGCAATTTACAAGCTGTGTGGCAGAGCATAAGTTGTTCGACCTCTCTGAGACTCAGTTTCTCTATCTGTCAAAGACATATGCATTCCCTCATAGAGGTGGGGTGAGGCTTAAATTTAAGAGTGTTATACAGGTGCCTGGCCCTACGTGAAGTGGGTCTCAATCAACATACAGTGTTAAGCTTCCAGTAATTCAGAATAAGGCTCTAGACCCACTCACTTGGGGAAAGCTACTTAACTTCTCTGAAGCTGTTTTCTCATCATAAAAGGGGGGTAATAATAATAAACGATATAGTTCTTTTGAGGATTAAATGAGTCAATTTGTGGAGAGCAAAGCTCTTAGTACTCTCCTGGCATATAGTCAGTGCTCAGAAAACGTTGGCTGTTTTTATTATGTCCAGCTTCTGTATCTTTGCTCATTTCATTAACCCAGTTTTTAAGGCCTCATGAACATCCCACCTCCTCTGATCCCAGTCAGCCACAGGAAGCCATCAAATGCAGTGGGATAACCAGAGCCTCTGGAAGCCAGTGGTCCTGGGGGTCACAGGGCTGCCTGGCATCATCCAACAGCCCCATGTGAATACACAAACCCCTTCCCATAGCCCAAGGAAATGTGAACCTAAAGGTTGAGGGGCAGAGCCATCTGCATCGCCTGTTGCAGAGCAAACCTAACACCTCTCTGAGTGGCCTCTCTTAGGGGTTAGTGACACCCCTCCTTATGTCTGAGACCAGATCTTCTTGCCCCATTGGACAGGGACAAGCAACACTGTCCTCAGACAGCTTGACCCTCGTGTCCCCTTTGCCCAGCCCACAAGAGCTCCACCAGAGCCTGGGCACTGTTTGGAGGAGGTTGTGAGCACTCCCAGGAAGGCACTGCTGCTCTGGGAAAAGGCGTTTGCTCCCATTAGATACTGTTAACGCCTATAAGACTGTATAGCACACTGACCCTAATGTAAAATATGGACTTTAGTTGATAACGATTTACCAATATTGGTTCACCAATTGTATGTAACAAAGGCACCACATCAATGCAAGAAGTTAGTAATACGAGAAATTGGCAGGGGTGGAGTGGGGAGCAGAGTCTGTGAGAACTCACTGTACTTTCCACGCAATATTTCTACCAACTTAAAACTGCTCTAAGAAATAAAGTCTATTAATTAAAAAAAAAAAAAGACACTCACCCTGTGAACCTCCCTTGGAATGAAAGTAAGTATGGCCTTTACCCATCACAGTGAGAACAGTTCAAATGTCAGCCTGGCAAATCTAATCACCCCTGTACCTCCCAGGCCCCAGCATGGTGGTCCCATAACCAGACCACCAGCCCCAAGTACAAAGTCCCCAAGGTGGAGCTGCCAGCACTCCGCTCCTGCCATCAGAGAGCCTGGGGCCCCTCCTTAATCGCAGTGAGCTTGCTACCCTCCCTAAAAGCTCATATTCAAGTGTAAATGACCCAGGTCAGTGGAGATCCCTGGTGGGGACTTGGATTTTACATCCCAGCGGCTCCCGACCTGGGAATTATTTCCTCACAAAGGTGAATTCTTTCTCCTGGGCTGCTTCCACCAGCAACATTCCCCATGCCTGGTGAATGGTGAATGTGTGCAGAGGACCACAGGCAGAAATTTTGCACGCCCCATTGGGCGAGCCACCAGGAGATCTATCCAGGGCTGATGAGAGCTACATCTGCCCACAGCAACTTAGCCAATTTGTCTACCCAGAAAAAGAAAAAAAATTACATTGAAGAATGCCCAACTTTAAGGCAGAGGTTTTTTTTTTTTTTCATTATTGTGAAACATTTAGTATAAAGGAGTATTTATCACCCTTTGCTGACTGCATTCCATTCTGGTTGCTAAAAATAAGAAGCCCAGTGTTCCCATTATCCTGAAGGTGGTTAAACTTGTGTTAGCAAAGCTGCCAGGGGACTGGGTAGCACCCAATAGTGTACCAGGAGCACCACCAGGTGAAATGTTTATACAGTGCCCCCCCCAATGGGCACCTTAACAACAACAAAAAATAAATAAACAACCATAGATCACGGTAATGAAGGAGGAAGGAAGATACTGGTGGTTTTCAAAAAATAAAAGCATCTTAGTGGAAAAATTTCCCTCTGTGCAGGACAACAAAAGGAATATTTCCAGGAAGTTGAACCTCCTCTTTTAACCTTTGGATTTTCCCCTTGCCTGCTTCTTTCCCTCTGCTGCCCACACAATCCTGATGGGCATAGGATTCTCCACTTTCTCTGCTCAATACGTTTCTTGACAAGAGAATTCCAACGACGCACTTACTACCACTTCCTCTCCCCATCCACATCCGGGAGGAGCATTGCACCCAGCTCAGAGCCTGGCCTGAATGGGTATCACTGGCCCCATTCATGGAGAACAAGGAGAGACCAGAGAAAGAGACAACCACTCCAGACTAGTAGATGGCAGTTTTAATTAGCAAGGGGACTTATATACGATACTTGTCTTGGGTGCCACAAGATGAATAGATCTTGCGCCCTCCAGTCAGAATCTTAAAAGTTTATCTAGAGGCCTTAACAGGGTTCAGTCACGTGTACCATAAAGGTGGTCCCAACACCACTTTTCTCTCTCAAGGCTGTGTCTTTGCAAAGGGCTTCCACAGTGGGAACGGTGGGCAGAAAGTACATTCCAAGGACGGGTCCAGCTAATGGGGTCAACCTGCAGTTATGTTCTCCCGATGACCTCCTCCAACACTCCATAAGTGATCCAGCTGTGGTAACAAGACGGGAAAGTGACAAAAAGAGATGGATAAACCAAGAACACTGATCTGGCTCTCCATCCCATGATCCCTGCCACAGCATGGCTCTGCTATTTCTGGCAGGTGGCTTCACAGTGAAATAACCCAGCTATTGGCTGATGCATGGAGATGAGCCTAGACTAGCAGACAACCTCTAACCTGTGCTTAACAGGCCTTCAGTCCTGTTTCAATTCCTTGGATGCATATATCAAAGGAAAGTTTCTCAGTTTTCCAGGAACAGCAAAACTGGGAAAGAGTGTTGATGCTTACACACTGTGAATGTAAAAGTGCTACTCATTGTACACTTTAGTTAAAATGATAAATTTTCTGTGATGTATATTTTGCCACAATTTTTCTTTGTTTAAAAAAAACATGACAAGCATTAACTTCTAACAGCTTTTGATTCCCTTCCAAGTTCCTTTTTGCCCCGTAATTCTTCCCCAGTCTCCTGCTTTGCCTGAGAAGAGGTATTTCTGAAGAAGCAGTTGGCTTCTTACCCAGGTGGCTCCTACACTATTCTAAGAAGTCATCAAGCCTCTAGAAGGAGTGGTGAATGGGACTGGATAAGTGATCATTACAGGAGCCCCCCAACTTTCTTTTAAAAATATTTGTAGGGCTTCCCTGGTGGGCGCAGTGGTTAAGAATCCACCTGCCAATGCAGGGGACATGGGTTCAAGCCCCAGTCCGGGAAGATCCCACATGCCGCGGAGCAACTAAGTCCATGCACCACAACTACTGAGCCTGCACTCTAGAGCCCTTGAGCCACAACTACTGAGCCTGCATGCCACAACTACAGAAGCCCGCGTGCCTGGAGCCCGTGCTCCGCAACAAGAGAAGCCACCACAATGGGAAGCCCGCTCACGGCAACTAAGAGTAGTCCCTGCTCACCGCAACTAGAGAAAGCCCACATGCAGCAATGAACACCCAACACAGCCAAAGATAAAAACAAATAAATAAATTTACCAAAAGAATAAATTAAATTATATGTAACCTGCTTCTTCCTTTAATATACCATGAACATTTTTCCTATCCCTTCAGTATGATCTTCAAAACCTGCATAATATTCCATTTCTGGCTGGTTCACCTTCATAAAAGCACTGCAGTGAACCTCATCATAGGTACACCTCTGTGTCCTCCTCTAAATATTTTCAAGATTTTTTTTGAGTTCACAGAGAGAGCCACCTCCTTTGTCCCCACCACTCTGTCCCCAAGCTCTGCCCTCCAAGGCTCCCAGGAGCTCACCTTGGCTCACTCTACCCAGCAGAAGATCCTGAGAGATCTCCCCAGAATTTCCCCTCAACCTGACTAGATCTTCATTGGCAAATATATTCATATCTTTAGAGGGCATTTACGGATCTTCATTTGCAATTTTAAGCATTTGTTCAAAAAGCATTTACAGACAGTGTTCTATGACATGGGCATTGAACCTAGGGCATGAGCAAGGAAAGTAAACCCAATACTTAAGCAAAGAAAAAAGGGGAAAGCACCTCAGAAGAAGCTCTCTGAGCACGCTGGACAGTTCTTTCCTTAGCAATAAATTCATCCGAGAATTGTACTTAGCCGGAGCCATTTTTAAAGCTCATTCTCTTTTAAAAAGAAAACGGTAAGGGACGTGTGTTTCATGCCATGAGATAGCTGCAGAAGGTTTGTGTTTCATTTTGCTCAGTATTAGTCTCCACATTCAAGTCGACGCTGCTTTCGCTGAGTCAGCGCTGTTCCTTTAAGTGACCTGATTCTGTAATTCCATTATTAATATTATGAAAATGGCTTTCCTCTACACTATTTTGTGCTATCAATGGAAAACCACAGTTCCAAAATGCATTAGCCGTTGCCGGCTCCGGCAGGATTATTTGCATCAATATAAACCGAGTTAATCATCTGCCTATTTGAATAATCAGTCACGTGGCGCCCGAGCGCCTCGCCCGCCCCGAGCCGCGGAATTTCTTTTGGGTCCCACGTTCTCCTAAGCACTGCAGATTTTTCTGCTCGCTGTCCCGTCAACTTCTTGCCATTTACTTTGCCATTTTTCCTCTCCCTCCCGGACAGTGATGTAAGCCCGTGTCCAGCCCCCTAATTAGCAGGTGAATGGCATGTGTTAAAACCGATAAGCGGAAGGAGAGAAAGAAACTTTCATTAGGAAGAAATAACGAGCCCTGTAATAATAAATGTCAGAACAGAAAAGACGCCTCTTATTTTTCACAATATTAAACTGCCTTTGGTATCTTAAGGCTTGAGGTAATACTTTACTGACTTACAATTTGCAAAACCAAAATTAAGGCAGATGGGGATGGGGGGATGCAAATTTGATGCCGATAAGGGGCTTTTGATGTGTTCCAACCTATACACCTTCCCTCTCCTAAGCCTACGGGGACTGTCATGGATTTCCCGCCAATGATGCTGTTGGCCATCAGCAGAAAATTAGGGAGTTGGAGGCTGGGGAGAGAAAAGGAAGGAACCAAGAAATCTCTTTAAAATGCAAATCAGATCACTTTCTTCCAGGTAAAACCACAAGGCAGCCCTGGGGCTGTGCCATCCGAACCCTCCAGCCTCTCCAGGCTATTGCCCACTCTCTGCCCATCCGTCCCCCACCGCCCCCCTTCCCCCGACACAGTACCGCTCCTTTCTTCCCTGGGAAGCGCCTCCTCCCTTAGCTCTCCCTCTTCCTTCCTTTGTAAGGCTCCACCTCTATAACGCTCTTGCTCTCCCTTCCAGTTTCAGATGATGTCAGCTTCCTCTGAAAAGCCTTCCCTGATCCCTCCAAGAAGAAATCATTGCACCATTTTCTTTGTAACATGCTACGTGCTCCTAACATTTCTTCACCATCTGTAGTGGGTTGAATTGTGGCCCCAAAAAAGATGTGTTCACGTCCTAACCTCTGGGACCTGTGAATGTGACCTTATTTAGAAGAAGGGTCTTTGCAGGTTTAATTAAGTTAAGGAACTGGAGATAAGGTCATCCTGGATTATCCATACGGGCCCTAAACCCAATGGCAAGTGTCCTTAGAAGAGACACCCAGGGAGAAGAAGAGAGACCATGCGCAGAGGCAGAGGGATACGGCCATAATCCGAGGAACGTCTGGAGCCCCAGAAGCTGGGAACAGCCAGGAAGGACCCTCTCTGGGGCCTCTGGAGGGACTGCGGCCCTGACAACCTTTTTTTGAACTTCTAGCCTCCGGAACTGTCAAAGGATAAACTTCTGTTGTTTGTAGCAATTTGTTACAACAGCCACAGGGACAGCCTGTGAGCTCCACGAGGTCACAGGTCAGGCACTCTATCTGCACTGCACACCAGTCCCGCCAGAGCGCATACCATAGCGCCCAGCACATGGCACAGCTCAATATATGCTGATTAAGGACCTCCCTGGTGGTCCAGTGGGTAAGACTCCACACTCCCAATGCAGGGCGCCCGGGTTGGGTCCCTGGTCAGGGAACTAGATCCCACGTGCATGCCACAGCTAAGAAGTCTGCAGGCCGCAACTAAGAGTCCCCATGCCGCAACTAAAAGGTCCCACATGCTGCAATGAAGATCCTGTGTGCCGCAACGAAGACCCAGCACAGCCAAAAATAGATAAATAAGATAAAAATTTTTTAATATGCTTATTAAATGACTGAATGAATGAATCAATGAGTGAATGAATGAATTAATGGACAAGTGATGAAGGGCATGATAGTATAGGAAGAAATGTTTTTCTTCAATATGAGCCTCCAGCTTATACCTATCTAAGTACCCTATTGGAAAGGGCTCCTTTGTTAGTGATGGAGACTAAATGTGGCTGTATCTGAACGACAGAAATGTGGATAGGCCCCAGAGGATGCAGGAGGAGGAACCGGGAAATTGTCATCATGATTTCTAACCGCAGCCCCATCCACACAGCTGCTTCCTCCTTCTCCCTTGTAGCACAGTTTTCTCTGTTTCTGCCTGGAGAAATCCACCCAGCCCACATCTCCTGTAGGCTGGTCCAGCTACCTTAAAGAGTGATCTCTTTCTGCACCCTAACTCTATATTCTCAGGGAAGGCTCTCTAATGAGCCAACCTTGAATCAAATGCCCACCTTTGTCAGTCAGAGGCAGGGGGCAAACATGGCTGTAAAGAGTCACCTACTTTTGCAGTTCTTAAAGCAGAGGGCTGAGCAGCTAACCCAGGAGGTACCCCCTACAGCCACCCTGAGCTTGTCCTACACTGTCTAAAGCACCTGAGTGACCCAGCATCTCTGGAGCCACCACATCCTCACAGGCTGCCAGCCTTGTGAATGGACAGCCAGTCAGTGCACGAGGGTGGACTTTGAAGGTCTGCCCTGCTCAGTCCTAATGCACCCAGATTTATTTGTGTTCCCTTGAAAATTACTAAGAGTGTAGTCAGTCCCATGAGTACATGCCAGAGACTCAGGCTCTCGCTGATATGATTATACCACAGGGAAAAGCCACATTAAAAAAAAAAAAAAAATCCCACAATAAGAACAAAACTACTTAGAGGCACTTATCATAATGAAGCTGCATTAAATTACAACAAATAATTGTCCTCTTGAAGGAACTCTGCTGATAAAAAGCTCCCGTTGGTAGAGGAAGGCCAGGAATGTCAGCACTGAAAGAAGTATCAGTCGTCTAATTTAACGGGCTCACTTGACTGATGGTGAACCAGCTTCCAGGGGAGAAGGGGCTTGCCTCCGTGTCACTACTAGCCAGAGAGAAAGCCCTGGTTAGAATTAGCTCTCCCAAGTCCCTGGTCAGCGCCACTATTGTCTCCTCTCTCCTCCTGCAACAGTAAGTAAAGCCAAGAGAGGGGGTAATTAAAGCAGGTCAGGGAAAAGAAAAGACAGAAGCAAAGGAAAAGGCAAACAAACTCAAACAAGCAAATCAGAATGTTGTAGTGAAGGAATAACACCACTATTGTCTCAGAAACCAGCCTGGTATATAGTAAGCGCTCAGTGAATCGCGTTAACCAATTGCTAATTGCGGGTGCACAGCCAAGCTCATCATTTACAAACAGTAAAGTCTCTCTCGAAAGGACAACAGCCAGTTACAAGAATATCCCATAAGGTTATTTTCTCATTGCTTCTTTCACAAAACAGTTGTGTTCTTTTGTGTATGAAGACGAAGATTAACCAACTCTTGATGGGGTGAGAGGTGAGGTTTTTATTCCGAATCCCCATACAGTTCTGGAATCCATAGTGATTTAGGAAAATTACTTGTGGGAAGTTTATGATCTCTTTGCCAAGATCTCCAGTCTTCAACATGCAGGCCCAGAGGGGCCTGGGGAGAGGAGTTCCTGAGTCTTCCTCCCCAGACCCTGAAACTTGAATTTTGGTGACTATGATATTGTGATTTTTTTTTTTTTAATGAGAAATATGTATTTGGCCTATGTCCTTGTTCCTGGCACAGAGCTCCCAAAACCCTTGGAATTTCCTACGATGAGAGAAATAAGGGTATCTTATTATTTAAATTAGGTGACTGGAAATCACCGAGACTGGGGGCTGGCTGTCAGAGGGACCAACCACTCATTAGAGGGTTGGAACTTTCAGTCCCACCCAGACCTCTGGGGCGGGCAGAGGGACTGGAAAATGAGTTCAATCACCAGTGGCCAATAATTTAAACAGTCATGCCTACGTAATGAATCCTCCATAAAAGCCCAAATGGATGGGGTTCAGAGAGCTCCTGGGTTGGTGAACACGTGACGATCTGGGGAGAGTGGCACACCTGGAAAGGGCATGAAACCTCAGCACCTTCTCCCCATGCCTTGCCCTGGGCATCTATTCCAACTGGCTGTTCTCAAGTTCCTTTTATAATAAAATGGTGATTTAGCAAGTAAGATGTTTCTCTGAGTTCTCTGAGCTGCTCTAGAAAATTAATTAATTAACCCAAGGAGGGGGTCATGAGAACCTCCATCTATATCTGGACATCAGAAGGACAGGTGACATTGGCATTTGAAGGGGGGGCATGCAGTCTTGTGGGACTGAGCCCTTAACCTGTGGGATCTGATGCGATCTCTTCATAGTGAGTGTTAGAATTTAGTTGAATTGTAGGACACCCAGCTGGTATCTGAGAATTGCTTGATCAAAAAAAAAAAAAAAGGAAGAAAGAAAAAAGCACACACTGGAATTGGGGATAGAACTGTGGTGACCTTCCCAGAGAAGCTTCGGCAGGGTCAGCAGTGCAGAGGGACAGCTGCTCCACTTTAGCTGAATTAAAAGAGAGACAAATCCCCAAGCCTGTTCCAGCTGGTTGGTGCCACTGGAATCATGGGTTGTTCGGTCAAGGTGAGCTAATTGATGAGCTGAACTGGCCAGAGCTAGACATGTACTAGAAAATATGTCCATGAAATTTAATATAGTCGACCTCTGTATCTGCATGGTCTGATCAGCAGATGGGGAACCTATGGATAAAGGGTGGGGACATGGGGCAACAGTACTACGCCTTTTATTGAAGGGTCTTGAGTGTCCAAAGATTTTATTATCAGTGGGAGGAGGTTGGGGGCCTGGAATCAATGCCCCCACTGGGTACTAAGAGACTGTATATCCTTTTTTTCCAATGAGAAGAAATGTCAACTAAATCCTTTCGGTACACACAAATTCCACTGTCCTCTAACCAACCTTCCTTCGCTTCTCTTCCTATTAACTTCTACTGGGGGAAGCTTGGTGTGGGTAGAATATCAGAAAATCAATTTCTCTCCAAAACCTAAACAGGATACAGGCTAAGCTCTCATGCCCAATCACCACATTTTGCATGTCTGGGGACCAAGTCTGCAAGTGCGGCAATGACAAGGAGGATCACACCATTGGGCCCTGTCCTGTCTCATTGTGCAGAGACATTTAGCACAGTTGGGCTTTAAGCGCACAAAAGAGGAAGTTGCAGTCAGCGTTTTGTCAGGCGCCCTGGAAAGAGCCTTCTCACTCTGATATCTTGCTCCTAACTTCCTGGGTCCCATCCCACTGACAACTTCTTTTAATTAAAGCACTGAAGCATAGTAGAAAAGTTCTTAACACTGAAAGAGAGAGGACCCCGAGGGAAAACAGCTGTATCTCGATGGGCAAAGAGAAGAAGGGCCAGAGAAAGGAGGCCAGCAGCCACGGGAGGGTGAGCCCACGAAGAGTGGGAGAAGACAGGGCTGAGGGGGTGATGTCATGAGTCCACCCAAGGCAGATGGAAGAGTGTGGGTGCCAGGAGTCCTCTTCTATGCAGTGTTGATCACATCTGGCAACCCTGGAAGGACCACTCCCAGCAGAAGAAATACATACAGTATGAGAATTACTAGAAATCTCTGACTCTCCACAGCCTCGGTGACAGGGAACCATGGCAGAAGCCACCTGTGCTTGGTGATTTCCATACATTCCCTCAGTCTGTTTTTTCCTGCAATCCAGTGAGAGGGCTACTATCAGCCCCACTTTAGAGACTGAAAATAGTATCAGAAGAGCTTTATAGTTTGTAATCTCATTGATTCCAGGTGCTCAAGGGAGAAGCACTTTCTCTTTCTTGTCATCCACAATAAGAAGACAGGAGATGCTTCTAAGTTCCATAAAAACTCTAGACCAAGTTCCAGCAGCCACAATCCAGGACCACGACGCCAGCCTCTTTCTTTCTGACCGTGCGCCAGGCCAGCCCAGCCCATTTGTCCCAGATCTCCAGTCTGATGGTAAATCTTTCAAGGACTCTGTCGGCCCTCACCACCCCTGCCTTGGTTGGAATTGCCCTGTCCTAATGTCAACTTCTGTGCCTCAGGGGTTGAGGCGTGGGTTCTTTCATGCCCTGAATGCTCCTGGGCCCCTATTCATACTGGTTCCCTCCCTTTAGAACTCAAAGGGAGAGGCAACATTTGCCGAAGCCACCAAACAAGAGTTATACACTCTTCCCAGGAAAATGGGAAGCTCCTTGTTTTACTGGTTCTGTGATTTCCCGGACAAGTTTTCTAAGTCTCTTTTCTGCAAAATGAAAATAATAATAGTATCAAACTCATATAATTTTTATTAATTTAAATAAGATAATGCATGTAAAGCACTAAGCATGCACATGCTAGACAAATATTATGTTAAACGTTGCTATCATTATCATTCACCCACATGTGCAAAAATAACGTTTTTCAAGTGACCCTCTGCAGAATGAAGATCTGCATAAAAAGTCTTTGTCTCAGTCGACTCCTGTTGCAGCTAGAATCTTCTTCCAGCCAAGCCTGCTCTCTTCTACACAGGTACCAATTAATGGTCCCAGCGCCCTGGCTACATAAAGAGCTAATGCCAACCTTTCAGTGCATTGAAGTCTCAAGTTTATTCTGCATATTGATGTTCCTTGTCTTTCATTTCTCTCTGACTCCCCTCCACATTCACACATACACACCAGCTACTTAAAAAAGAAAAAGGCTTTCAGAAGACAGTAAGAAATATTTAATGTAATTCCTGTTCTAGTCTCATGATCACTGATACAGAGAAGTGTACCGGAGCAAATGTTTAAACCCATTAAAATTAAATAATGCATTGCCTGTGTCTCTGTATTGCCTAGCACACAGGGGTCTCTCAAAAAGGTTGCCCACACTTTCGTAGTTCAAGTCCTGGTATAACAATCCCTTCGTAAGTGAGCAGCATCCCCTGTGCATTCATTTATCTCCTAGAAAATAAGTCCCTAGCAATTGTCACTTAAACCTGATTAGGATGGGGAGATGAAAGGAAACCACGATTTTAATAGGCTGGTGAGCTTAAATGTGATTCTATCGAACACACAAAATCATTAGCAGGTGTGAATGTGACTGATGGAATATTGCAACAAGAGTTGTTAAGAAAAGGGCTCGCTTGGCAGTGTTCATTTCTGGAAAAGCCGTTTAAACTCCTCTTTCCCCACACCTCTCCTCCTCAGTTACCCAATTCAGTACTTGATTTGTTTTCCCACTAAGATATAGATACAGGCAGAATCATTCATTCTACCCAGCTTCTACTGTGTCCCTATGCTGTACCCGGAACTGTGTCAACCACTGGAGACATAGTGATGAAGATGCCATGGTCCTGCATTAAAGGGACTCGTGGTGGAATGCACGGCCACACAAGTTAAGGGCTGTAACACAGAGCGAGGGGATGTGGGCGCCGACCGAGAAGGAAGGGTGCTGTTAACTTGGGCTCGCTGGGAAAGCATTACAGACAATGCATTTCAGAAGAGCTTTTAGAGCTGAGGAGTTCACCGGGATACAAGGGGTCTTGTACATGGAAAAAGAGTAGAGATTTGAAAGAGAGAAAGTGCTTAGTGTTTTCATAGAATGGCAAGCCCAACAATAAAGTTAAAAGGAAAATGATTTGTTGGGTTTTGTATCAGGAAGATTTTTCCACAAGTAACAAAGTCAGACCACCAGTAGCTTGAGCCATGAAGACAATTATTGTTTACTTCACAAAAATCTATGGGTTCTGGATGGTTCCAGGGGTCATTCCATGGCTTGGTTACATCATCAGATACTCCGGCTCTGACCATTCTTCTCTTCTCCCATCCTCAGAGCACTGGCCTCCCGCCGTGGTGCTTGTCACCCCACGATGGTGGTTGCCACAGTAGCAAACATCACGTCCTCATCTGGTGTCCCAAGAAGGAAAGAAGAGGCAGGAGCCAAAAGGATTCTTTTATCAGAAAATAAAAGCTTTCCAGACCCAAATCCCCCAGCTCACTTCGTCTTAGCTCTGAAAATAGGTTATGTGCCCAATCCCATACATAAGGGAGAATCTGAGGATTCAGGAAAAAGTCTCTGGTAAAGGAAAATGGAATGTCCATGCCAGGATTAGATCAATCCTGATTCATCTCTGAGGAAGGACACATGGTCGGGTCAGTAACTAACAGGGCTACACCTTTTTATTATTAATGCTTGAGACACACAAAAAAAAACAGCGTAAAGAATAACAGCTCGGGCTTCCCTGGTGGCGCAGTGGTTGAGAATCTGCCTGCCAATGCAGGGGACACGGGTTCGAGCCCTGGTCTTGGAAGATCCCACATGCTGTGGAGCAACTGGGCCCGTGCGCCACAACTACTGAGCCTGATCGTCTGGAGCTTGTGCTCTGCAACATGAGAGGCCACGACAGTGAGAGGTCTGTGCACCGCGATGAAGAGTGGCCCCCACTCGCTGCAACTAGAGAAAGTCCTCGCACAGAAACGAAGACCCAACACAGCCAAAAATAAATAAATAAATAAAATTAAGAGGGAAAAAAATAAAGAATAACAACTCATCACCCAGCTTTAAAAAATAACTCATTGTCAACATATAGTTTCTTCCAAGGTTCCTTCTCTTTCTTCTTTCTATCCAGGATGGAACTGTCCAGATTTTGCAGGTTTTTCATTTATTTGCATTTCTTTTTTCTTTCCATATATATTTCTCCCTGTTCAATTAATAAAACTGTTGTCTGTATTGAACTTTCTTGTAGATATCATACTGCAAAAATTCATTTGCAAATTGCTTTCTTTTGATCAATATTATGTTTGTGGAATTAATCCATATTGATTCATGTAGCTCTAGTTCATTCCTTTTCACTGCTATGTGAATTCCATTAGAGATATGACAATTTATTTCTCCTCTGGATTGATGCTGGGAAGTTGCCAGTATTTTACTATTATAAACAATACTTCTATGATTATTATTTTTCATGTCTCCTAACATATATATGTGTGTGCATACATAGGTATACATGTGTATATGTGCATATACATGTCTGCATATATGTGTGTACATATATATGTATACATATGTGTGTATGCATGTATGTGTGTATATATGAATTCATCTAGGATATATATCTAGCGGTATATTTCTGAGCAATAGTGTATATGTATCTTCAACTTTACTGTTGCCAATTTCCAACAGCAGTAGATAAGAGGTCCTATCACTCCACACCCTAACAAAACTCGGTCCTGTCAGACTTTTCATTTTTGCCAATCTGATGGTGTGAAACAGCACCTAATTTTAGTTTTAATTTGCATCTCCCTTATTAATAATTAAGTTAAACATCTTTTCATGTGTTTATTAGCAATTGATGTTTCCACTTTAGTAAATTATATCTTAACTCTTTTGCCTGTTTTTACTAACCTGTTTGTCTTTTTCTCTTTGATGTAGAGAAGTTCTTTATGTATTCTGGCTATTAATTCTTTACTTCTTCCTAACTTTTTTTAAAGGTATCTTTTGATGGACCAAAAAATTTTTTGTTTTAATGCAAATTGAATTTTTCAATTTTTGCTATGGTTTGTGAGTTTGGAACATTATGAAATTCTTTTTTCCATCAAGTTCATAAAGATGTTTTATTTTCTTGTAAAAGCTTTTAGATTTTTATATTTCAGTCTTTCTACAAATAGAGTTTTAACCTATACGATGCTAGGGATGTCATTGTATTTTTCTCAATAGTAATAACCAATTGCCAATAAATAAATAATGTTGATTCAATAGTGTCATTTTTTTCCCTTGAGCTGCAGTGCCAGCCAGTTATGCATGGAGTGTGTCTGGGCTCTCCATCCTTTGCCAGTGATCTACTTGCCTGTGCCAACACCACACTGTCCTCACCATAGCTTCGTGATCTGTCTCGAGAGCTGGCAGGGAGAGTCCCCCACCTTGTTCTTCCCTCTCAGAGGTCTGTTAGCAGAGCATGACATGTGGGGCGCCCCATTCCCATCCAGCTCCCTCCAGCCTGTCTACGCAACACTGGCTTCTTGCTTGACTCCGTAACCCACTAACAGCCTCTCTTTCCTTTCAGTTTGCACATTCAGCTACGGGTGGGATGTTCTGTACTCCTTCGAACGGAAAGACTCGCTTCCCATTTGAAGCCGCATCTGAAGACAGACAGCCCATTAGCAGACTTGCATTTGGAGGACAATTCCAGGGTCGTAACTAAACACTGCCTGACCACGTTAGTGAGCACAAGGGAGGAAAAGGAAGGGCTGGTCTGCTCGACTGCTGCACACATCCCCTGGGGAAAGTGTCAGCCACACCAGAGCCAAGGAAAGCCAGTGTGCATGGGCTCCGGGAAAACTGATGTTTTCCGGAAGGGCCGGGGCTTGGAATACAGGTGTTTTAACCTGACTTCTGTTTCCTCCTCCTCTCTTCATAGACCACCGCCAAGCCCACTTGCACTCCCTACCCACACACACCCACCTCCTTCTTTCACCTGACAGGTTGAGAAAGAACTTTTGACTCTACCTCTTCCAGGCCTCCTGGGCTGTCCAAACTCTCAGAATCGAATTTAATATTCAGTTTTTCTCTTTCCAGTTTCCCACCACTGATCTCAAATCTCTTATGGAATTCCTAATTTTTGTTTATGTATTTCTAAGTGCATTTATATTTGTAAGAACCTTCAAAAATGTTTTAGGGAAAGGTGAAATCCAAATATATGTCCTATTTTACAGAGAAGGAGTTGCACCTCAGGGAGATGAAGCAATGTGTTCAAGAATTTGTGGTGTATCTGGGCTAGAAGTAGTCGTACTCCTAATGTCCATGCCAACATCCTTCTCTTCTTCAGTCTCCCCCCACTCTCCCGGGGGCCTTCCGGCTCATAGAACAAAATCTCCAGCGGCCAATTGGGCTGACGAGGACTTACTTGCTAAGGGATTTCCAGGAAACCACAATGAAGCAGAACCTGGCTTCAGGGAACTTGATACCCAGGCTGTGTGTGTGTGTGTGTGTGTGTGTGTGTGTGTGTGTGTGTGTGTGCTGTGTATACCCACTTTAATAAAGTGTGTATCTGAAACTCTGCAGGAATTGGTGGCCCCGTCATGCCAATTCCTTTTTAATGCCTAAACCCTCATCACTCCCCCTAAGGTACAGAGTTTTAAAAGCTGCTCAGGAAAAGGGGGAAAAAAATCTTGACACCATCTTAAAAGCTCTATTCGCTCAGCAAGAACCATCCTTTTTCTATCAGCACAGAGACTTTGCCTAACAAGCACGGGCAGAGGCCCTGTCCAGAAGGCAGAAGAAGGAATTTCAGCAAATTGTGAGTTTCTTAGCGCAGGTGAGGACGGGCCAAAGGACCGGCTCAAGGAACTTGGAAGCTGCAGGAAGACTCTGCAGGAGGGCAAGAGGGTCAGGCCTGATTGACACCAAGGCCTGGGTGGGCCTTTCTCACTCACATGTGCAGATGCCCAGGAGGCCCTACCCACAGGCTCTGCCCTGGCAGCTCTCACACTTGAGCGAGCATCAGAACCACCTGGGGGAATTCCCTGGCGGTCCAGAGGTTAAGGCTCCGCACTTCCAGTGCAACTCATTAAAGCAGATTGTGGCGCCGACCCCAGAGTCCCTGGTTCAGTGGGCTTGGGGTGGGGCCCAGGAATTTGCATTCCTAATGTGTTCCCAAGAAAGTGATGCTTCTGGAACAGGAACCACACGTGAGAACCATGGCTCCACTCAATTCAGTTACACATGGAAAGACTCTCAAATACATCATAGGCGCCGGACGCTGTGGGGACAGTGAAATAAGGTGGTGTTTCCAAAACCCAGTTATTCAAAAAAAGAAAAAAACAAACAAAAACACCCAGGAAGCTTGAAAACATACAGACTCCTGGGCTCCTCCTAGAAAATACGGAATTAGTACATCTCTGATGGGATCAAGGAATCTGCATTTTTCAACAAGCTCCCCAGGTATTTCTTATGATCACGAAAGTTTAAGACAGACTTGACTTAAGGCCTGGTTTTCCAAAAAGCCCAGAACTTCTACCACAAGAAAGGTCTCAGAGTAACCCACTAGTTTTCCCACTTCTGTTACCTATTATCCGGCACAAATTACTCTAAAATGAACTGGCTCTTTCCCGTAAAAGATCTCGAATAAAGAGCCCTGGAATAACAAGGTAGAAGATATAAAAAGGAGTGAGACCAAGGACAGGTGAAGTTTAGCAGGCCTGGATGGAAGGCATGAGATGCTGCGAGGGGTCCGGGGGGAGTGGGGTAAATTGCAAAATGGCCACAATACTTTACAGATCCTTCCACAGAGAGGTAGAAACTATTTCTTCTCCACTTCTTGAATCTGAGCTGGACTGTGACCTGCTTTGATCAACAAAATGAGGCAGACTCATTCTAGAATGCATCTAGAATGTGGCATGACACGGTCAAAAGCTACTCTAACCCTTCACAAGCCAGCGAGCCCCAGCTGCAGAGCACAAATGCCTGAACAAGATGGGCTGGACCAGAACTGTCCCGCCAAGCCCAATCCAAATTCCCTGCAGGATCCTGAGTCAAATGAATGGTGTTATGTTAAGGCAACTAAGTTTGGGGTGGTTTGTTACCGAGCAAAAGTTAACTGAGACAGGAAATATCCAGGGAACCCTAAAAATCAATTCCATCATTGGAGCATTTTGCCTTAGGCCAGATCTAAGTATTGTGCCCCTGCTGTATGATAAGGCCACCTTCTGGCTTCCTCACTCCCCAGCCCCTCCGCTCAAAATTCAAAGCTTTTCACTGAGCAGCGGACAGGAAAATTCAGATCCTTCTAACATCTCAGCTTTGCTCACTGTCCCATTGCCCTGAACTCCATTTAGATGGGAAACAGCTGCCATTTCACCACTTGCCTCCGTTGCCATCTAAGAAGGTAAAGCGAGTCAGTCCTCTCTCCACACACATCTAAGGAGCGTCCTGCCACATCCTGGGGATAACTGAACCCAAGAGAACTCTCTGTGCTCCAGGCATTCACACTGAGCTAACTCTTAGCAAACAGGTAGCTGAGAATCAGGTAGCCAGGTGATGGATGGAAAACAGTAAACAATGGCCCAGGGGCCTGACAATGGGCCTCCAGCCCTGCCTGTTCTCATTGGGAATCTTGGGTAAGCACTTACCTCCTTGCATTCTAGGAATTCAGTGGCTGGATATGATCACCAACAAGTTGCTAATGATCTGGAGAACAGGGGATGAAGCTCAGGTAAGAGATCTGGGTCACAGTTCGGAGAGAGCTGGCTTTGTAGAGGTGCAACCTATATGGTCCACAGGACCCTAGGTTCAAACAGCCCTATGCTTGTTTTAATACTCAACTGTTGCCATCTTTAGATGCTTAATAATTTTCTCCTGGAACCTGGGTTCTGTAAGTGAAGGAGGATGGGACAATGGAACATGCACGTGAGCAGAGATAAGCACACTATGTGTGTCAGCCTCTGTCCCTTGTTGCCACATCGCCAGACAGTTTCCATGGCTCCCCATGAGTACAGAAAGCCGGTGGCCCATGATGAGGGGACTTTAGCAAGACTCACGTCTATGACTGATTGGAGGGTTGCTGCCAGCCCCAAGAGGTCATGCTTTCTGTTCAAACTAGAACTTGCTCCAAATGAGGCAATGAGCTCTAAGAAACATGAACAACCAAGGAAACTGCTATGGGTTGAACTGTGTACCTGCCCCCCAAATTCATGTGCTGGAGTCCTAACCCCCGGACCTCAGAATGTGACCTTATTGGGAAGTAGGGTCATGGCAGCTGTAATTAGCTACAGTGGGGTCATACTGGTGTAGGGTGGGCTCTAATCCAATATGACTGGTATCTTTATATAAAGAGGAAATTTGGACACTGACAGGTACACAGGGAGGACGGCATGTGAAGATTGGAGTTATGCTGCCGCAAGCCAAGGGACCACCAGAAGCTGCAGAGGGATCTGGAAAAGCCTTGTCTAGAGCCTTCAGAGGGAGATGGCCCTGCCAACACCTTGATCTCAGACTTCTCCCTCCAGAGCTGTGAGACGATACACTTCCGTTGTTTAAGCCCCTCTGTTTGTGGTACTTCGTTACAGCAGCCTAGCAAAGTAAATCAGAACCCTGCTATATCCTCTCTTCCTCCTGCTACTTCCCTTTGTTAGTCAACCACAGATGCTGAAAATGATGACACAGAAGGAAAGGGAAAGAGAGGCAACTCATAATCCCTTTTCCTTTCCGTCCTTCCTGACTGATTGTCAGCCAGAGATAGAGAGTGTTGGTGGAATGTGCATGTACCAAGAAGTGAAATTTAAAACAGCTTTAAAACAGCTGGGTTCATTTTGTGCAGCACTTCTACTGTCCCAGTAAGAAAAAATATATATATATGTATGTATTTTATATATATATATATATATATACACGCACGTATAAGCTGCAAAATGTTTTTGAGTTATGTAATTTGTGTGATTATATTAGTTAAATACTCTTATGTTTACATTTAAAAGAGGCATTGCAAAATATAAAGAGGAACAGTAAAAGTGCTATTAATAATTAAATTTTTAATTTTTCTTTACTTAGAACAACACTAAAGAGCAAATGTTAAAACACCATCACAGGTTGAAAAAGAGACCATAGAAGAAAGGAAAAAGTTTTATATTGTACCACCTTTAACAGCACTTTTTTCCTGCCTTTTGAAGAAAAGGACCTGCATTTTCATTTGCACTGGGCCCTGCAAATGACGTAGCTGGCCCAATTCTAGAATTAGCCAGGAACGGCAGGCAATGATATTTCTACTCAGGTACTCTGAACTTTTGGCTTTTCCCCAACTCCAAAATCTGGATTTCTCTGATATTATTTCTTATAGCGATTTATATGCACATAGCACACACAGATTTTACATAATCATAGTGCTTGGGTGTGCAAAAAGTCACCTTTTTCATGTCTCCATAACTGATGCAAACTTAGTTCTTGGGATTCCATTTACCACTGATGGAGGAAAAAAAAATTGCCAATTCAAGGAAACTCAGTGACTTTGGGGTGTGAATTCAATCAATTCAGGATACTGTCCCTGTAAACTCACACACACACACACACACACACACACACACACACACACACACACACACACCTCCCCAGGGAGGGATTAAAATCTGGGAAGAAATTCCTGGCTCCTTACTAGCAGTCATCCAGCTGACTGAGAGGTACAGTTCCCTTTCGGTCCTCACCCACCTACAGATGTAGCTGAAATGCGGGGCGCTCTCCACCCTCCCGTCCACACATCTCCTTCTGCATCTCTTCATGCTCGCAGAGAAGCCCTTCCAGGTCCAGGAGGAGGCTGCCTGCTTTTACTCTAAAGGACAGAGTTAAGACTTTGTGACAGAGAATGAACAGCCCACAACCAAAAATACTTACTATCTGACTCTTTACAGAAAACGTTTGCCAAACCCTGGCCTAGACACACTGGCTGTTACTTCTTCTTTCTGTTATTTCAATGCAGCAGATATTCTTTTCTCCTGTAGTAAGTTTGCTGCCTCCCCAGGAAGCAAGGCTTAATTCCTCTCTAATTTGCAGAACCCCTCAAACTTACCCAGGGTTTTCATCCACCCCTCTAGGAGGACAGGGCATTTGTCCATGTCCCCAGATGGAAATCCATCATTGTCTTAACCCTGGTGACATTCTCTCTGATCACCCTTTCCCACCAACAAGCCATCAGATCTTTATTACCTCTTTGGAAGAAAAACTGATTTTATACCATCATGCATTGGCCACATATATTAGTTATCTACTGCTGTATAACAAATGATCCCAAAATTTAACAGCTCAGCAGAACGAAAATTGATGATCTCACGGTTTCTATGGGTCAGGAAACTGGACATGATTAAAATGAGTGTCTCTGCCTCAAGGTCTCTCCTAAGATTGCAGTCAATCTGTCGTTGGCCTGGCTGCAGTCATCTCAAGGCTGGACTGGGGGAGCATTTGCTTCCAAGCTCCCTCACGTGATGTGGCAGGCCTCAAAAATCCTGCTTCCAGCTCACTTACGTGCGCCCCTCCACAAGGCTGCCTCACGACGTGGCAGCTGGCTTCCCCCAGAGCCAGCACACCGAGAGAGAGTGAGGGACAGCTCCCAAGATGAAAGCCACTGTTCTCGAAGTGACATCTCATCACTTCTGCCATATTCTATTCTATTCAATCTAATGTGCTGTATTCCATTTAAAGATGTGGCCTTAAACCTACCACATCACTCTAAGGCTTACGACAAACTCTGGCTGCAAAATACCTTTGTCAAAAATAAAACCAAAAGACAAAGCTCTTGATAGCCTGGGCTATCAAGACAATTGTGTCCACCACTATCCCTCAAATTCCATTCAGATACTTGTTTGAAAGCCATTCAGAGATGCCTTAATGATCTCCTTCATCCCACTCCTCCCCTGGGGGCAATAAATACTTTGTGACCAAAAAAGAGAGGAAAAAAAAGAAAGAAAGAAAATAGTGAAAACCAGAAAAGGAACCAGGAGGCAAAACCTTGGTTTTTATCTTCCGATTTTGTCCTACCATATTTACTTGACAAGGCATTTTGAATGTCTGAAATCCATCTGTTCAGGCAAAGAAATCAAGCAAATAAGAGGAACCAAATAAATGGGGATAGGCAGCTCAATGTGCCATAAATACTCCAAGGTCCCGAGCACATGACTATGTGAATAAACATTTAGATCCACATAAATATAAGCAAGTCTTTCAGGAACAGATCGTTGGCAACCACCAGCTGAAGGAAATCAAAGTCGCTCTTCAAATAGAGCCCATTCTTTACCTATGTTGTACTTCCTTCTCTCTGGCTGGTCCAGACTCCTTAATCCCACATCTGCAAAAGTTTCACAACGTCCACTGTGAGATCTCAGCCTTAATGAAGACTAAAGTTAAGTGATCTTCCAGCAATCAAGAAGATGAGAAAAATTTCTTCATTTTCCTCCTTCTAAGAGTAAGTAACAATTGTATGGAGGTTCCTTAAAAAACAAAAAATAGAGTTACCATATAATCCAGCAATCCCACTCCTGAGCATATATCCAGAAAAGATGAAGCTCTAATTTGAAAACATACACGCACCCCAATGATCACAGTGGCACTATTTACAATAGCCAAGACATGGAAACAACCTAAGTGTCCATCAACAGATAAATGGACAAAGAAGATGTGGCATATATACATATATGATGGAATGTTACTCAGCCATAAAAAGGAATGAAATAATGCCACTTGCAGCAACATGGATGGACTTAGGGATTATCATACTAAGTGAAGTAAGTCAGACAGAGAAAGACAAATATTATACAATATCACTTATACATGGAATGTAAAAAATAGTACAAATGAACTTATTTACAAAACAGAAACAGACTCACAGACATAGAAAACAAACTTACGGTTACCAAAGGGGAAGTGGAGGGAGGATGAATTGGGAGTATGGGATTAACAGAGGCACACTTCTATATGTAAAATAGATAAACAACAAGGATTTACTGTAGAGCACAGGGAACTACATTCGATATCTTGTAATAAACTATAATGGAAAAGAAATGAAAAAAATTATATATATATGACCGAATCACTTTGCTATACACCTGAAACTAACACAATGCTATAATTCTGTTTCCTGTGCATATGTTATCACTTACTTTGTTAGACACTTTACACGCATTATCTCATTTCTTATCCTCACAACAACCCTGCCAAAGAAATACTGTTATCTCTTTTTTTTCGGATGAGATAAATGGCTCAGAAAAATTAACTCATTTTCCACAGGTCACACAGCTACAAAATGGGGAGTCCAGAATTCAAACCCATATCTGTGTGAGTCTGACTGCATTCTCTTCACAGTATTACCATTCAAGGGGTAAACCCAGTACACACATTTTCCTGGAGCAGCCGTTATCTACAGAGATTTAGGGGGAATATAATTTTCATATTAAAATAAATTATTACATATAGGAAAAATTAATATGCATTGTAAAGATCAAATAAATGCCATGCTTTTTGGTCTGTGGGTTTGGACCACACGTGGAGATCTCTGGGGAGATGGGTTTCCTCTTAGCTGCACTTGAAGTTTCCTCCATAAGAAAGTTCAAGAAGCCCAGCACTCAGCCCTGCCTCCCTAAAAGTAAGCAAACAAAAAGCAAAGCTAAGCACAGCAAGACATCAGATAAAGTTTTTTGGGTTTTTTGTTTTCAATACAGTCTTGATTCCTTGTGGAACTCTCTCAACACAGCAACTACTGTACCAGTGAAAATGGACGGTTGCTTTTCTCATTCCTGTTCCGCCCCGCCTTGCCTGATACAATCCTGTTGAGATCCTTACAGGGGAATGAGATGTTTTGATTTGTTTGCTGATTTCAAAGGCAAATCCCTGGGAAATACCACAGCAATTGTGTTCTAATTCACCTGAGTCAATGTTTTGACTTATTAGAAAACAATCTTTGCAACAGGAGCAAGCCGTGCAAAAGACGTAGAGATCAGGGAGCCGAGGGGCCATATAGAGACACCCGGGAAGTTCGTGATGTACTTCCCTTGAGATGTACTAATGTGTCTTGTTTTAAGAGAAAACTGAAGGGAGCAACATGGGGCCATTTGGAAGAGCACAACTCAGTAATTAGGTTCCATTCATTGAAAATTTGGACCTAGCCTGAACTAACAGACAACTGCCATTCAGAGAACGATTATGTGCCACAAATCTATGCATGTGGACCACATCTATTCCTCACAACAACTCTTTGGGGTAAAAACTGTCATTCCCATTTTACACTTGAGTAAAATGAGGCAAAATGTCCAGGAAGGTCCCTCAGTCACTGAAGTAAAAAGGAATAACAGAGCTTCCAGGTTGGTGAACACACCCCGGTGCTGGGAGGTTGGCATGCCCAGGGAGCTCCTGGAGACACCCTCTTCCCATATACACCTCTCCCACCTGGCCATTCCTGAGTGGAATCCTTTATAATACATTAGCAAACATTTAGTTTTAAAAGGTAGCAGAGTAAAGCTTTCAACTGGAGCCTGGTTCTTCATGGCCATCAGTCACAGTCACGTGCTATACCCTAGAAATTCCCTTATAACAGTCATCACATTCTAATTTCTGATGTAATTGGAAATCTCCCCCGTCAGAGGTTTCCACACCCTTGGAAGGTCTGGGGAAGCAACTGACTGAGTTCATAAACCCAGAAGTTCCAGGGCCATGGGGGTGATTCCTAGGAGCTCACCCAGAAGCTGTTACAAACTTCACACCAGCATCTGCCCACACTTCTGCCCACAATTACCCAAGGATGATAGCTTCGTCTTCTCTTTCACTTTCCAAATCTCACTCAAGTGACTCTGACTGGCTGAATAGAACCCAGAACAATATGAGGACAGGAACTGTGAGGTAAGTCCCTGCTTCTTCCCCAAAGCACAGACGAAAATGGACAAAAAAGCAGCAAGGATGCTGAGCTGATCACAGCCAATCCAGCCAAATGCTATATCGTCTATGCATCACCAATTTGTAACTCCAATTTATACTCCTGGGACGATTAAAAGAGTTTTTTAATGGATGCCATTATTGTACTATGAATCTATTGCTGCATACAAACCACCCAAAACTTAGTGGTTTAAAACAACAACCATTTATCTGGCTCACAAGTCCCTGGGTCAACAAGCTGGGCTGTGTGCAGCTGGTTGCTCTCATGTGTCTGTGGTTAGCCTCCTTCCAATAAGTCAGATGGCTCTGGTTGTTGGCTGGTGGTTGTCTGGGGCCACATCTCTCTCATCCTTCAGCAGACTGGCCTGGGCTCATTCCTATGGAGACTGGCAGGGTTCCACCAGTGAGAATAGAAGCTGCAAAACCTCTTGATGCTCAGGCTCAGAACTGATACAACGTCATTTCGGCCACATCCTATTGACCACAACACGTCACTAAGCCTGCCCACGCTTAAAGGTATGGAAACAGCCCCATCCACTGATGAGAGAAACCTCAAAGTCACATTGAAATCAGGGATGCACACAGAGTGGAATGTGCAATTTCTGCAAACATCTCCAGGACTTTATCCAATAATTTTGGGAGTGAGGTAAATAAAGTTCAACACGTTCTCATAAACCCCTTGCAGGTCACTAATGCACTAAAGTGCATTATGTGTGGTATCCCGACAAAGTCCTTTGGGTTTTGTGTGTCACGTGGGCTTGGTGTGCTGAGAATTGACCTTGGGAAACACCACTCTCCCGCTGTGAAGTCCCAGCCAGAATCCAGGAAGGTATCTGTTTTCATAGTTTAGAGGATAAAATGCAATAATAGGGCAGACATTTTTGTGGGGAAGAATGTCTTGTTTTATAGTAGGGTTAATAGGGGAAATAAAGCCCCATATAGTCCCTCAACTTTCGGTTTCTAAACTGGAAAGACCACAGTGTGTGTTCCAGCAGCCTCCCTGAAGTCATTAGTGCTTCAGAGCCAGCTGAACTGTTGGATAATAATGACTCTTTGCACTTATAGAATGCATTTCCTCTGAGGAGTACCAAGTAATTTACAATCACTTATTAATTAATCCTCAGCCCCCACGAGATGAGGATGGGTTATTATGTGTCTCTGACAGATGTGTGAAGTGGCCAGAGGGAGACCAAGTGACACTAAGCTTCTGCCCAAGGTCACTGCGTTGTCAGACTCACTGGACACCGTCACAGCTCCGCCAGCCTCACCATTCATTCTGCAAGCCTCTCCCACAGAAGTACTGGAATTCCTCGGGGCTGGTTCCAGCCATTTCAGAAAAGTCTGAGTTTTTCAGATCAAATGTGAGGATTTTGCTGTTCCATTTTGTGTGTTTTGGGGGGAGGGGGAGGGTCCATTTTTTTCCTATTCTGTTTTGGTTTTGGTGTTGATGGGCACAGTTTTAGGCCTACCACTTAGGTGTCCGGGAAGAGTTGGTTCTAAGTGCATTACTTTTGCATTTTGTTCAGACACGTCACTTACGCAGGGAGAGCGTGCATTCTCCCAACTGAAAGGGGAAGCATAACAGCTCACAGAGTGTGAAAGGAGGCCTGAGAGAGGAGGGGAGAAGCGAGCGTTGCCTCTACCAGAGCCTCGTATTTTCGCAGCAACGTGCAGTTAGGAGATAAACGCAGATTTGCTTTTCTACACAGACTGCACTTACACCAACTCTCAGAGAACTAGAGTCCACTTCCATTAGCAGATGAACGCATCCACAGAAAAAGCTACGAGCTACAGAAGAGTCTTTGAGTTTACTTTCAGACATCCTTTGCAGTTTATTTTCAAACGGATCTCTTACCTGAATATGTGTTTTTCCACACATACAAACGAAACCAGCCAGAGTGGGTTTGTTTTTGTACAGGGAAGCAAGAACCAGTCACATCTAAAGAAGAGCTACACTGTACATCAAAAACTCAGAAACTGTGAGCCAAACACCTCAATGTTGAGGCCACGAAAGCCATAGCCAGCCTTCTGAGCCTTCTAAGACCAGCTGTAGTCATTGCTGGCACATGAGAAGAGACAGCTTGGATGACATAAAATCCCAGGGGCCACGAAGGAGTAATTAAGCATGGTGACTTCCAGGGTCAGTTCAATGGAAGAAAGCATTGTAATGTCTGGAACTTTGAGGAATACTCTTTGGACAGGATACAGTCAAAGTTAGGCCAACTGATGGAACTCCTTCCTTCCTCCCTCCCTCCCTCCCTCCTTCCTTCCTACATCAAATGTTTGTTGAGCATTTCCTTTGTTGAAAGCCCTGTTCTGGGACTCTGGAGCGATGTACCCAAAGCCAGCAGTCTCAGTAGAATATTCAATGACCTAATTTTCTTGAACTCTCTCCCACTCCCCTTCAGGCCCGCATGCCCTTTTGCTCTGCCTGGGTGTGAGTCCCATTCCTGGCAGATCAGGACGTAAAGCAGAACTCTGTCTGAGGAAACAATTGAATAAGGCTTCCAGAAAGACCCAAATTCTCCAGGTCTCAAAGGAAGGGGACCATGACGGTAGAGTTCCAGTTAGCAGGGTTGCCTTTTGTGGGAGAGAGAAGTGGTGTTACCCACGCATCCAGGTAGTGGTAGGATCACCTCAGCTGCCCGGGTCGCAAGCAGAGCTGGGCACAGGACGAGGGGGTGTGCCATCGCGTCAGGCGACTGGCCTGCACTTGCAGCTCTGGGCTCCTATCAAGAGGTTCCTGCTGGACAACCCCAGCACACACTCATACTTGCTCATTTCTCTCTTCTTTTTTGTCCCTGGGTTCTGAGGTTGATCTTGTGTATCTGTGTATGACAGGTGACTATAAGTCCTTACATGTGTTTTCACTCAGTAACTGCTCATTACTGAATGAAATTTATTATCTTCAACCCATCCTTTTCCCTCCCATCTGCCCTCACCTACGAAATTCTCTTGATTATATTCCAAAGCCATGTTTGACTGGCTCTGATCTCATCTCTACCGCTGCATGGCCCTGGGTTAAAGATTTAGCTTCTGAGTCTGGTGCCTTGCATCTGATATCTGTTTTACAGGGTCACTGTGAGAAAGAAACAAAATAACTTAGGTAAAGCACTTGCCACAGAGTTGACAGCAAGTAAATGTTCATTCTTTTTACTTCGCCTTCCAACCTCTTCCCCTGTGCTCCCAGGCAGTTTGCTCAGACAACTATATTTGACTTAGGGGATGGGCTGCTTTGTATAAAAGTTAGTGACAGGGCTCCCCTGGTGGCACAGTGGTTGAGAGTCCGCGTGCCGATGTAGGGGACACAGGTTCATGCCCGGGTCCAGGAGGATCCCACATGCAGCGGAGCGGCTGGGCCCGTGAGCCATGGCCGCTGAGCCTGTGCGTCAGGAGCCTGTGCTCCTCAACGGGAGAGGCCATAGCAGTGAGAGGCTCGCATACCGCAAAAAAAAGTTAGTGACAACTAGCCCTTTAAACTGATGATGAATAATTTAAAGAAAAGGGAAGTAGACTCAACATTGACTAACAAAGGTAATAAAGACAGAAACAAGAGGCACAGCCTTGGGGGGCCGGGGACGTGGGGATAAGACAGGAATCATAACTGATCTGCATATGCACAGTCACCAGGAAGTCAGAAACTGTCATTATTTATTATCAAACTCTATAATTTATAAAATTTGTTTTATAAAAATACTTACAAAAACATTGATCAAATCAACACAACCATATTTTAGAAGGTAATCTTCCAGAAATTTACCAAGCAAGAAAGTCACTCTATATTTAAGGAGACAAAAGGAAATGACAGATGATGATAAAACAAGTTGCTACCAAAAGGGGATACAAATGTGATACAAAAGAACCCAAGAGAATAAACATGTGATGTTGGTAAAGGATTTGCTTGCTTTGAGTAGATCCTTGAGTAACTGCCAACATCCATCTATGTGCAAACTAATAAAATATGTACCACATAAAGTGCAAAGTTTGGCAGACATCTGTGAAATAGCAGCTAGTGGATAATGAGTTAACACATGCTCTGGAGAAAACGCCATTTTTTCTGACCTATTTGTAAATGAAGGATACAGAAGAAGATCCTATAAGAAGCAAAGAAAAATTCTACCTCTTTACCAGAATAGTCTATATCACAACCAGGCACCTAAGCCACAAAAGCCCCAGAGAAGGACTAGCCAGCCCCTAAATTGTCCATCACCCCCTCCCTGGGACCAGCTGGAGTAAAACCAGAAGCAAATCTTCAAATATCCTCCAGCTTTGAGCCCTGCTCAGCACAACAATATTCCCATAATTCCATGCTCTTAGGGAAAGAAATTACATTCACCTGCGTTTTATTTTGAGCCAAATACCCTTTGGGCAAATCAAAAAGAGATGAGTATTCACTGCTCCCCTCGTCCCTCAGCAATGTCTTATGGCTTAATTAAGACAGTAATGACTCTGGGGACAGAAAACATGTTCGAATTCTAAGCCAGCCCCAGCCTAGCATGTTCCCTCACCAGGCAGGAATCAGGAAAAACTGAGAGCAAGCCCAGCTGAAGGTCACCACACCAGGGGGAAGGTGACTCTTCTCCAATTTTAAAAAGAGGAGGAAAAAGCATGAGGCAGCAGCCGTTGGTCCACAGAGCTGTGTTCGTATTTGACCAAGGAGTCAGGGCCACGCAGATTACAAATGTCTGCACACAAGTAATATACTAGGTAGGCAGTGGGAACCGAAATGGGATGTCCTTTTTGGTGTGATGATTGGGACACAAAGACACACAAAGACACACACACACACTCATCAGAAAATATTTTCTTTAAAGCAAAGTCCACAAATGAAAAACTATGATTTTTCTCAGCAAGTTCAAACCTTTCTAACCTTCTGCATTAAAGACATCGTGTGACAAATCAGAGCAAGCCCACCCCGTCCCACTAAGAGGTGCACGCCAGCTTCTGGTGAGAAGACCTTCAAGCTTCCCAGAATGATAGATGGTGGCGGGGTTACCACTCTAGTTACCAGGCCTAGTGTCAGGATCCACAGAAGCCCCCAAACTCCCCTCTTCATCTATCATTGACTACAACGTAGTAAGACAAACAGAACAGATTTCATTCAAATCAACTGCACAGTTGGGAGACAGTTTTCAATTTTATTCCATAACGAGGGTGGCTTTATTGTTGTAGCTACTGAAGGAATACAAAGTGGCCAGATTTCTGGTCCATAAAAAGGCCAGTGTTAGAGTCTGGAGGAATGTGAAGTTGAGAAGAGGAACTCTTCTGCAGATTTATGTGTAGGTAAAGTTAAAGCACAAATCAGGGAGAGTGGACGCTTTAATATGGCTCTTCTTTAGCGATATTTATAAAGCCTTTGAACTGAGCCCAACCATTCAGAGCTGATACCGTGCAGTGTTCTCAAAAACTTATCAAATATTAAAAACCCTATTTTGCAGAAAAACAACACTTTGCATGTTGGAGAGACAGAGTCATAGTTAAGCAAACTTCCCTTTGTTTTCCACCAAGAGAAATTCAAGCTTTTTTTTTTTTTTTACCTTTTACATTGGATGAAAGAAGATCTTTTGCTTTGTTGCAGAATCAGTAAGAAACTGGCAACTTGGAAATGTGTATTGCATTCATCCTGCACTTCCCCTACAGGATGGCAGTGTCTGAGCACTTAGGGAGCACAGTCCTGGGGACTGGGTCAGCTATAGAAAAGGCTGAAACAGGTCTTCCGGTCTCCAGAGGCTGCCAGTCTCCTGAGGCTTCTGGTCTCCAGGGGCTTCTGGTCTCACTCTGTAGGAATAAGACAGGCAACCACAGTGAACGTCTCTGTGGTCTAAGATTATCGGAGAAAGATTTCTGAAGAAGGCAGGAGTTTAGCTGAGCCTTGAAACAAAGGGAGCAGGTAGATAACTGTTTCCTATTTCCACTTCTCTGCATCTACTATTCCCTCTACCTGGAACTCACCCATCATCTCATCTTCTCTGAAAACACTATTTTTCCTTGAAGAATCCCAAAGTCTAAAGTCAGGGCGTCTTCCCACCAGCCCCACCTCTCAGCCCACCTCTTTCCTTCCTGTTCCCTCAAGTCATTTAGTCTTTGCAAATTCCGTCAGTTACGCAGTAAGCATTTTGACAGAGAGCTGGGTTGAACACAGGACTTCCAGACCTGGGGGCAAGATGAGATTGTCCCAAGGTGGAAATGCAGACCTCATGCTTCCCGTAACAAGATCCCATCAGCCAAAGGCTGTGGTGTTGAAAATACATGCTACGTATAAAAAGTAACTTGCCTTGAAATTTTTCTTGAAACTAGAAAGGTTGTCATAAATGTTCCAGAGAAGGTGGATTTTATGTGCTCTAATTCAGATTCCGTTTACTCAGGGGTCAGAGCCACTGAAAACCTTGACAAAAAGATAATCAGGCCACATACCTCTCTGAGGACTCTTTCAAACTCCCTCTAACAGGGTGGATTAAGGATCTGGAGGTATTCAGAGGGAGGGAAAATTCTATTGTGGAGACAGATGTGTCCAGGAAGGCTTAGTGAAAGACGTACAGTCTTAACTTAGGTCCCAAAGGACAGAAAGGGAGAGAGAGGTGGAGAGGGGTCAGGAAGGGTGTCTGGGAGGGGCAGGAATAGCCTAAGTTAGGATGCATCAGTGGTCAGGCAGGGAAGGAGCTGTACGTGAGGAGGTGGGGCTGCTGCTCAGACTTTGCAGGGTAGGACCCAGCTCATGCTAACAAGGGTGCTTTTCCTGAAAGCAAAGGCTACTTACTGATGACCTTTCTTCTAGGCATCTTAGTCGGGTGCCACCAAGTCTGACCCAAAAGCCAGACTCCAAGCAGGATGTGGGAAGAGGGGTAGGCCAAGTAGTAGAACAAAGGTGAAATCCAGCACTTGGATCTAAGGTTCAAGGCATTCAGTTCAGGGGCGAGGAGGAGTCTGGAGCCATAGAAGTAAGGGAGTCTCTCTCATAACAGAGAGAGGTCACAGCGGCCTCTGCACGCTGCATGTAGAACAAGCCTGGGAAGTCAGACGGGTTCCATCCCATGAGCCACTTCTGATGAAATCATAGTAACTGCCTTGGAGGGCTGTGTTGCCAAGGACCCACACTCCTCACTGTAGCCTGCAGAACTCTCCCGGCGGCAGCCCTGTTCACCTGTCCACCTGCATTTCCTTCTTGCCTCTGCCCTCCCCTTGGCTCACTGTGAGGAAAAACGTCCCCAGAGTCACCTCTGTCCTTCAGTGGGACCAATATTGACACAATGCTGTCTGAGACATTCCCACTCCTGAGGGAGCTCCTGCAGGGACTGGAGGACCTGTCTGTCAGGGAAATTGTAACCCTTGAACATTGGATGAGAGAAGCCCTCATGGAGTTCTTCCAACTCTGACCTTTTAGGATGTAATCAAAAGGGAACTGCCAGGTCCCTGTGTCACACTCAGCTGTCAAGTGGATTAACCAGGACTAAAAAGATGGCACTTTGAAAACCCAAAGCACCAAAACCAAAGAATTAAATCAGTGAAATATTAGTGGGTTGTACTTGAAGATAAAATTAAATACTTAATATTTGTCTGTTGCATACCAAAGCAAATTACACAAAGTAACTCATAATGAAATATTTAATTAGCTGCTCTGAAATGAATTTGTTCTCAAACCATTAATCTAATTAGCACCCACAACTTCCCTTTCGCAGCACTTGCCTCGTTTATGTATGAGGCCGGCACACAGCTCACGTTTGTCTACTTACGTATATGTATATCTCTAAGAGCCTCCTGCTTGTAGTACAGACTATTTCCTGCTCCCTTGCCTCCCATATTTGTGGGTAACATTCATTATCCACAAAACAAAGAAATTGCTCCAAATGAGAAACATTTGATGTTTCAAAGTGCACAGAGAAGGGGCTATTTTTTCAACATGCATTGCAGATGTGGCAGCTGAATGCATGTGCACACACAAACTCTAAATGAACAGCCTGCATAATAGTGACAATTATATGTTGCAATATGTTCCGTTTCTGCTAATCAACTCAGGAAGCTCCAAAGAGGGGGGAAAAAAAGATTGTCGTTTTGTTCTTTTAAATATTGCAGCTTGTGGACTCTACCTGCTTACTGATAAATTTGACATTATTGAAAAAATACTGAAATAAATTTAGAAACAAAAATTATTCCCACTGAAAAATTAGATAATTAACATTTTGAAGGCAGCCGGAATGGGGAATAGCTGAGAGAATACCAGTACAATACTGCCATCTAGAGGCAACTATGGGAAGCTACAGCTTAAAAAAATTTTTTTTTTCAGATTGCTTTATTCCAGAGATGTAAAATAAGCAAAATAAAAAGGTTTGCTGGTATATCCGATAAGGATAGGAAAAGGAGGCTTGGAATTCTAAAAACTAGATTCATATTATTCTGACATGGCTTAAAGCGGAGCTCTCCAAACTTTTTTCACTTCTCTGGACCCTGGGGTGTTTGGGAGGTTGAAAAGGAGGGCAGGGTTGCTGATCTGGCAGAGAGGGCTGTGACCAGGCCTGCCAGGAAACTGAATACATGAGTGGGGCCAGGCTTAGTAATGCCTGTTCTTCCTTTTTTGTTTTTGCATTTGTTTAGGGCGATCTGAAAGTTTGTATGTGAAATCTCCGGATGTTTTAACTTGGCAACTTAAAAAAAAATTTGTGCAGTGCGAATGAAACATGTCTGCGGGACAACTTTGGCTCAACGGCAACAGGTTTGTGACACTTGGAATGAAAAAAAAATATTACTGGTGAATCCTGACCCAAGGAGAAAGGAAGAGAGAACCTAGGAAGTTGTTGCCAGCTTGGAAATGTATAAAGAGGGATTGGGGGCCACACCTAGAAACTCTAGCCCAGTCACATGGGAAGATAAGAGTCTAACATAACAGTAGCCTTAGCTCTCCAACTGTAATTCATGGACTTCTGTGAAAAGGACTTAAGGAAATGTGCACAATCTTGCAAGTGCAAACACAGTAAGCTCTTTCCCCACCTCATCACACAGGGGAAAATCGTCCATAACGCTGGTTTCTCTGAACCCTGGTTACAGCTGAGAAAGCTCGTCACAAGAATTGTGACCCAGGAAATGGGAGCCACCCTGGCAAAGAAAGGAAGGAGAAGAAAGCTTACCAAAAAAATACCAAAGGCAGAGAGAAACTGTCAAAGAAGAAAAACATGGGGCTTTCATTTTGATATTGCTTTCAATCATTGCAATGAACAAGTTAAAAGTCATAACTAACTATGGCCACAGTATCAAATAACTCAAAGAGAGTAAAACAAAAATGGTATACAAAGTGATGCCAAGCTCTGCATGTGTCTCTATGGAGCAAATAAACGTTGGCAGGTAGAGAGTGAAGCATCAGGCAAGCTGGGATGTTGCAATTGATTTGCACTCTTCAGTTATCCTGTACTGAGGTGCTCTGTGTGTTCTGTGTTTTCCCTCTGGATAAAATAATCACAGGTTTATACTGTCACAGAACAAAGAGAATCATGATGTATGTTTCATGATTTATTAATATTTAGCTGATTCCACACACTTTTGCTAAACAGAGGAGTGAAGGAAGGACATTTCAGAAGTGTGTTCACAAGAACCCAGGAGGAAGCAGGGAGGCCAGGGGCACAGTGGTCAGTGTGGGTGAAGGTGGTGCATCTCCTCTCCAACTTTCCCTTCTCTCTCTTTACTGATTTTTTTTTTTTTTTGGTCTTCTCGTTGCATCAATTTATGAAAACAAGGTGTTAAAATCTCCAATTATAACTGTGGATTTGTTCTGTGAGTTTTTCCTTCATGTATTTTAAAGCTGTATCGTGTGCATCCCCTATATATTTAGGATTTCTGTGCCTTCCTGGTGAATTAAAATATCATTATGAAATGTCTCTATATGTAACAATAATCTCTGTCTGGAAGTCTGCTTTGTGTGAAATCGATATAAGCACAGCAGCTTTCTTGTGCTTATTATTCCATGGTATAGCATTTCCCCTCCTTTTTTCACATTCTAACTACACGTATACTTATACTTAAATTGCTTCATTTATAGGTAGCATCTTGTAGAGTCTGCATTTTTATGCAGGCAGTCTCTGCCTCTTAAATGAAGAGTTTAGTCAATTCATTTTCAGTAATTAATATGATTGGGTTTAATTCTACTACCTTGCTATGTGCTTTCTATTTTTTCAATCTTTCTTGTTTGTTCTTATTGTTCCTCTATTTCTCCTGGCTTATTCTCTTTTGAATTAATCAGATTTCAGTTGTAGAATTTCCATTTGGTTCTTTTTTAGAGTACCCAGTTCTCCACTGAGGTCTCCCATCTGCTGACTTATTGTGTCCATCTTTTTTTTTTTTAAGTCTTTGAACATTTTTATAATGGCAGGGTTTTGTTTTTGGTTTTTTTTTTTGCGGTACACAGGCCTCACTGTTGTGGCCTCTCCCGTTGCGGAGCACAGGCTCCGAATGCGCAGGCTCAGCGGCCATGGCTCACGGGCCTAGTCGCTCCACGGCATGTGGGATCCTCCCGGACCGGGCACAAACCCGCGTCCCCCACATCGGCAGGCGGACTCCCAACCACTGCGCCACCAGAGAAGCCCTATAATGGCAGTTTTAAAGTCCTAATCTGCTAAGTACAATATCTGGGTCCTATCAAAGTCTATTTCCATTGACTGGTGTTTGTTCCCTTGATCATAGGTAACACAGTCTGATTGCTCACGTGTCTAACGACTTTTTATTGTATGTTGGACACTGTGGGTGATGTTTAAGGAGTCTGGATTATGTTATTTTCTCTAAGGAAGGCTGGTTTTGTTCTGCAAAGGAGCTAATTATTGGCAAATTTCCTTTCTCTGGCTTGATTTTATTCTTGTTAGGGTGGTTCTGTTTCATATTTGTTCTTAGACCCAGGACATGGCTTTTACGTCTGTTGCAGGGGTTGGCAAATGTTGTCTGTAAAAGCCAGGTAGGAAATATTTTAGCTTTTGTGAGCAGTATATGGTCTCTATCTCCTTTTCCTTCGTCTCCTTCTTTTCCTCCTCTTCTTCCAGCTCCTGCTGCTGCTGCTGCACTGCTGCTTTTGAACAATACTTTTTAAAAATGTAATAATCATTCTTAGCTCACAGGCCACACAAAAACATGCCACAAGTGAGATTTGGCCATCGTTTCCTGACCCCTGCTCTAGAGCATGGTCCGTAATCCTAGCATGTAGCCTTTATATGAGTTCTCAGCTGAGGCCCTGCAGTGTTTATTGAAGACATTCCATTCAGGATTGGCCAAACTTCAATGTACACCGGCTAGCTCACTGCAGTCACTCTCTCCTAAGCCTCATGAAGCCTCACCCTGTGGAGGTACAGCCAAGCTCTCGGCTAAAGACCCAGAAGAAACCTCTAAGCTCCACAACACACTGAGGTCCAAAAGATGCTAAATGGAAAGAGCTGTGCAGGGGAAGCAGCAGCTCTGTCTTGCCTGGGTTAATTTTCTCTCTGAGGCTGTACATTTTCGGAATAGCCTGAAGAGCTGTCCATGTCCTCACTGTCTGTGATATGTTCTTACCCTCAGGGGAAACACTGATCCAAATCTTATAAAATAGTTAAACAGTTACTCATGACATCATCCTTACAGATGATTTTGCTCTCCTCGTTCTAGTATCGTCGATTACTGTAAAAAAAAAAAAATCACTATCATTTGGACTTCTCATCAACTTCTGGCTTCCTTCTCATGCTTACCTAAAGATTCTGCTATAAGCTTCAGGTTAAAAAGTCAGTGCTGGGCTTCCCTGGTGGCGCAGTGGTTGAAAGTCCGCCTGCTGATGCAGGGGACGCGGGTTCGTGCCCCGGTCCGGGAAGATCCCACATGCCGTGGAGCGGCTGGGCCCGTGAGCTATGGCCGCTGAGCCTGCGCGTCCGGAGCCTGTGCTCCGCAAGGGGAGAGGCCGCAACAGTGAGAGGCCCGTGTACCGCAAAAAAAAAAAAAAAAAAAAAAAAAAAAAAAAAAGTCAGTGCTTAACCAAGACAGACATCCTCAGAGCCTCAATGAAAAGGACAAGGCACTCTTACCTATTGATACTTTAAGTAATAGACTCATGAGTACAAACTGCCAAGCTGACACCACTTAAGACAACTGCAGATTGCAGCAGGAGACTGAGTCAGGATCTCCAGGACTTTTTTCTTTTAGTCCAGAAGCAGCCACTTTGTAAAAGCAGATTGCAGACCCAACATCCAGTGCAACAAGTATTAGTTACATGGAAGTGAATGAACTGATAAGGTGAATACAATTGTGGTTATTTGTATTGGGATATTATTTATCTTCTTGTTGTATACTGGTATTATTTTTAATGTTCTATTTTCTTATGGACATACGATGAAGCCCTTTCTCTTTCTTCTTGATCAACGCCTAACCTTTATTTTAAACTAGGGATTAGAAAACGATGGTCCATGGGCCAAATCTAGCTCATCACAGGTCAAATCTAATCTATGAGCCCATTGTTTACACGTTGTCTATGGCTTCTTTTATGCTGCATTGGCAGATTTGACCACAAATCTTATAGTAGACCCATGGCCCGCAAAACTGAAAACATTTACTATCTTGTCCTTTATAGAAAAAGTCTGCTGATCCTTGTTTTAGACTATGCCTTTGCAAACTGAAATGAACTATTGTTTACAACACTGTCAAATTCAGAGACAAATGTTTTTTGCTAAGTCTTTTGATTTTAAAACCAAGGTAGTGGACTTTCCTGGTGGCACAGTAGTTAAAAATCTGCCTGCCAATGCAGCGGTCATGGGTTCGATCCCTGGTCTGGGAACATCCCACATGCCATGGGGCAACTAAGCCCGTGTGCCACAACTATTGAGCCTGCGCTCTAGAGCCCACGAGCCACAACTACTGAATCCCGTGCGCCTAAAGCCCGTGCTCCGCAACAAGATAATCCACCGCTTGCTGCAACTAGAGAGAGCCCACGCACAGCAACGAAGACCCAAGGCAGCCAAAAATAAATAAATTAATTTTTTTAAAAAAAGAGGCAGTTTTTCAAGGGATCAATAAGTTTTGTTTGTTTGTTTAAGTAGGATATAGTTAGAAAAATCAATTGTGTAACCAAAGCTACGCATGAAGTATCAAATGAGAATAAATCTCATTTAATCAGGTATGATATGCCTCCCATTGAGGAACAGGAGTTGTACTTCATATGTGGAACAAAGGCTCACAAAGCCCTCCCAGGAGACCTGTCTAACACCTGTTTTGTGGATTTCTGGATCCTGGAATTTTAGATCATTTCCTGGCAGACCAGGTCCCTTAGTAGATTTGGAGAATTTCACAGTGAGAGAGAAATTCATCCACATTTACAGGTACTCCAGGAAAAACTGATAGAAATGAATTTCTTAGGTTTGGTTTTCTAGCTTCAAATCATGAGTGCAAACAAAAGCAACAAAAACTCTTCTGGCCTATTGAAAAGACACTAGTAGATTCCACATAATTTCTCCAGACAGAGGTTAATATTTTGGCCTTAGTCATTGCTTAAGTCCACGTGGTGCTGGATTTGCTGACCATACTTCAAAGAAATTTATATTTAACTAACACCTTTTGCTGCACCAGGGTTAATGAATCAGAACAAGATAAAATAAAACTAGCTTTTGTGATCAAAAATAATCTTTAGGAATTATGATCACAAGGATGGCTTTTAGAAAAAGTGGCCAAAATCTGGAAAAAGACAAAGGGGCTTCTGCCTGTGTTTCAGTGTTGTGTTGGGTGTAGTCTAACAACCCGCCCAGAGTTATTTTGATTCTCTAGGAGTGTGTGCCTCTGTATGACTTGCTATTTACTATTCAGGGTATTTTTCGACTCTGTAAGGGTAGATGTTAACTCACAGAAAACAGAGATGTAAATTATTCTTGTCCAATAGGAATGAAAACGAAATTTATCTCTGGAGAGATGCAAATGGAAATATTATAACCCAAAAGGTATGGCTTATTTTATATATAACTTAGCAATCTGATTCCAGCACCCTTTCAATGACTTTATATACCCAAGTCTCTCAAATTATCTTTGAACCAGCTTCACTATTCTGCTGAGTCTTCAATAATGAGTTTAATAAATTCTTGACACAGACTCACTTTTAAAAATTTTAGATATATAATCATTGACTACCTTCCTAGATGCTTGGGTAAAATATGAAAGCTAGAGAGAGTTAAGGATTTTTTTAAGATAATAAATATTTAAGTCTGTTTCCCAATGTAAAAAAAGGAAGCCATGAAAAGAGGACTATTAAAGATTCAGTCAAGAGGAGACAATGAGTCAAATCCCAGAAAAGGAGCACAAAATTCAAAACGTGAATGGTTGGATGACTCTTGATTAGAAAAATGACCAACTTTTCCTCTGATGGTGAAAAAAGGAAGTATAGTTGTATACATAGATAACTTTGTAAGTTAAGAAGCAAGAAGTTGAAGATGTTCATACCACATAAGCTGTCTGTTGCTGAGACTGAGGGTTTGGTGGTGTGGTAGGTAATGGGAAGGCATGGTAAGGGTTTGAATGGTCACTGGTAGAAATGAGAAAGGGGGCCAATTTGAAACAACCTTGCTGAGGTGAAAAGGGAATGTGTTGGCTGTACTAATCTCAATGTGGGATTTTTGGTGAGAATCAGGGATGTGTTGGAGTAAGTTCCAGACGATTGCAGTGATGTATTGTGGAATTCAGGGAGGAGAACACAAGACAGAAAGCCAAGATGTGGCTGATGGATGTGGAGGAGGTGGACGGTATGCAGAGACTGGGCCCCATGACAAGGTTGGCGAGGCACAATAGAGCAAAGGAGTCAGCAGCAAAGAGGCACAGGGTGAGGTTGGGGATGGAGGCTGCAGGTGGACGGTTCCAGATGATGAGGTTTCATCTACCTCGTGGCGGCTGATGTTCACGTTAAGTATGGGTCTCGGTCAACCTTTCAGAAGACACTGGGGTAGGGCGTAGGGACAGGCTGGTACATATGACTTCACTGAAAAATATATAGGTGACACTAGGCTCTCGCACACTGGTAAAAGAGTAAGAAGTTCTTTTTTCATAGGGCAACGCTTGACCTCTTCCAGATATTCTGTGTGACCCAGAGCCTGAAGACCACAAGGAAGGGGAGAAGAGTAGAGTAGAGATACCCATTGGGTACCCAGCACTGCGGCGGGCCCTTCACACACACCATCTCATTCAATACAGTAATAGTGAAAGAGGCATATTAGCATCCCAACTTCTTAGATGAGCTAATAGGCTCTGGGAGGATAAGCTATTTGCCCAGTATCGCAGGTAGGAAATGTCAGGGCTCATATCCAGAGCTATCAAGAGGCCAAAGTCCATTTTCATAATTACTACAGCACAGTCTCCAGGAAAATAAGGAAATAAGGGAACAGGATTCAGGAAGGGGAGAGAAGTGGGAAAAGCTACTTAATAATTTCTCAAGATGTACATTCAGTCACCTTGTATTTTCCAAAGGGGGAGGAGGCACTAGGTACCCCTAGAATTGCCCTATACAGCACAACTGTACCTATCACTGTCCATAGGAAGCAATTAAAATAAAAAATATTGAGAATCCATAAAGCAAACATATACTGGAAGTACAGAGAAGAACCCAGGGACTTTGTATCTTTGTTCCTGGTTGCTCTGCCTCAGAGGCTCCTTTCAAGGTATTTACATACCAAGAGGTATTTACGTACCTCGCTTCCTTCATGTCATTACTCATAACCAGCTTCGTAACACTGGTCTTCCTAAGGATCCAGCTGAAAATTACAACCCACCACCTCAACCCTCACTACTGGACACTCTGTTCATCTAAGATATCACATATTTCATTTGTTTATTGTATCCTCCACTAGAACGTAAACACAATGAGAGGGGGACTTTGTCTTTTTTCTTTTTTACTATTGCATTCCCAGCATCTAGAATGGTTCCTGGCACATGGTAGACGCTCAAATATTTTAAAATTTATCTCAAGGTCAGGCAAGTGCCCGATGACCTGTGGCAGACCTTCCTAATTCTTTACTTAAAATCCCCCTTCTTTCTTATCAGTAGAATTGTGTTTGAGGGCAGCAGCAGCATACCAAAAATAAATAAATAAATGCTAAACCATTCTATTTCCCAGCTTCTCTAGCTGATGATGGCTGTGAGCCATCGTCCTGGCTAATGGGCTGGAAAAGGAGGTTCCTGGGCGAGGCTTCCGGAAAAGCTCTTTACAAGGCAGTGGCTGTGGATAAAGTGGAAAGAGGGGAGGAGCCACTACCCTACCCTGGACCACCTTCCTCTGGACATCCAGTCCTATGAGGGAAAATAAAGCCCTAATTTTTTGAGCCATTGCTTGGCTGTGTTTTCTGTGACTTGCAGCTGAATGCAATCCTGTGTAAACCCCAGGGTCAGAATTGTGCTTCCCACTTTCCCCTCCTTCAAATCTAGTCCTTGCCATCCATGTGTGGGAAAGCTAGGTGTGATTGGCACCCACTCAGCCAGCTATATGGAGATTATGGCTTGTTTAACAGTCCAGTCCATCGTGGCAGGACAAATAATACCGAGCACAAGAGAGTGAAAGGCTGGCTGCTTTTCCTGTGCAGACCTAGCAAATGTTGGGTTCTCTCAAATTTCTCTAATCAGGAAAAAAAATCTAGAGAAAGTAGAAGAGAGGATGAAATGCTTCCTAAACATGGAGAAGTCCCTTCGTTTACAGGCTAAGAATAAAATGCAGAGGTATAGTCAATATTCCCTGATACAATCAGGATCATCCCCGGCAGACAGTTTTAAAATGTAGGTTGAGTCCCTAGCCTAGAATTAAATGAAATAGAAACACCCAAGACAGGTCTCCTAAACATCAATTTTGAGAGAGCTCCCCTAGTGCTACTGGTTTACATGCTGGTTGAGAACCACTGCTTCAGTGGTTTCACACTATCAAACCTGTTATGGATTGAACTGTGTCCCCTTGAAATTCATATGTTGAAGGTCTAACCCCCAATGTGACTGCATCTGGAGACAGAGCCTACAAGGAGGTAATTAAGGTTCAATGAAATCACACAGTGGGTTTCTCATCCGATAGGACCTGAGCGTTCCCCGTCTTCCCCTCCGTCTCTCTGCCATGTGACGACACAGCAAGAAGACGGCTAGCTGTCTGCAAGCCAGGAAGAGGGCTCTCACTAGAATCTGACTATGCTGCCACCTTGATCTCGAACTTCCAGCCTCCAGAACTGTGAGAAAATAAGCCTCTGAGTTAAAGCCCCCCAGTCTACGGTATTCTGCCACAGCAGCCACAGCTAATACAAGCCTGTAACCGAAGGAGGTGACCACCCTACTTCCCCATGTTCTCTCTAGGGTCCTTACTAGTCTCCCAAAGTACCCTACTCATTCTCACCCTTATACTTGTCTCCCTCCATTTGGAAAACAAGTTGCTAACTATTTACTGAGTCTCTGATTTAGTGGCAGGTGCTAAGAGGGAATGTAAGGATATATAAACAAACGTGTTTACCCCTCGGGCTACCTGGAAGCAACAGAACTGTAAAATAAATGTAAGAAGAATCATTTTCCCAAAACAGACTCACAGACATAGAGATCAGACTTGTGGTTGCCATGGGGTTGGGGAGCGGAGGGAGAAGGATGGACTGGGAGTTTGGGGTTGGTAGATGCAAACTATTACATTTAGACCGGATGAACAACGAGGTCCTACTGCACAGCACAGGGAACTATGTCCAATCTCCTGGGAAAAACCATAATGGAAAAGAATATAAAAAGAATGTATCTAGATGTGTAACTGAGTAACTTGGCTGTACAGCAGAGATTCACACACATTGTAAATCAACTATACTTCAATAAATTAAAAAAAAAGAATAATTTTCCTCACGCTTAACCCTTTCAGTGGTTTCCCATTGATCTCAGGACCGAGATGGTCTGCAAGGCCCTACACCACTGGGCCCCCTTTTCTCACTCCCTCCCTACAATCCAGCCTTCTTTCTGTTTCCTGAACCCACCGGATCCTTTTCATCCTGGACTCTTTCTACACATGCTGTTACCACTGCCTGGCCCACTCAGAAACCTGCTCTCCTCCTCGTCTGTTTCCTACCAACTCTGCAGGGTCAAGCACAGATGTCACTTCCTCGGCAAGGCCCTTCCTGCCCTTCGAGTTAGATCTCCATTAAGCACTCACAGAGCCGCCCCGTGACCTTTTTCTTCATTGCACTAATAACAGGCATGGTGATTTAAACAATTATTTACTGACTTGTTCAACAAGTGAGGTAAGGACCATGTTTATCTTAGTTATGGTTCTGTGCCCAGCACTCAGCATATTACAGCATATTCTTATTAAAAGAATAAGATCTAATAAGACAAGAAATCTCATTAATTACCAGATATGTAGAATAGTCACTAAAAGCTCAGGTCAGGAGAGGGGGTAGAGCAGCAGAGTGGATAGGCTAAGCCACTGCACAGAGCAAACACCTCAACAGAGTCTGAAAGAATCCAATCAGTCTGACGCCATTTCTGTTAGGCCTATTCAGACAGCACTCACCATTCAGAGTCCAGCTCTAAAAATACGTTCACAAAGAAAACGGACTAGTTACTCCATGCCATCTTGATCTCTTCCTTCCTTGGAATCTATATTATAAGACAACAGAAACACAGCCATACAATGCTCATTTGTATTGGGTAATAGTCTTGAACTGTCTTCTAATCATTAAACTTGTGAATGCCCTTAACAGTCTGAAACTTGAAGGCAGCAAACAACATGTTATTCATTTATTCATTCAGCAGGCATGTAATGTATTCAGTGCCTGAAGTTCCAGTCCTGGGGACCTCAAAGCGAGATAAGGCAGAGTCCCTGCTCTTAAGCAGTTCAGTTTATTGGGCCAACAAGTAAACAGGTCCTTGTAATATGATGTGACAAGTGCTGTAATAAACACCAAGTTCTGGACATTCACAGAAGTGGTTTCTCACTCAGATCGGGGGCCTATATGGAAGGCTTCCTGGAGATACCCGAGCTGAGTTAAAGGTTTAGAGTTTGTGGCCCAAGACTTGAGAAGATATTCCAGGCATAAAGGAGCAGCCTGGCTTCTTCAGAAACCTGTATGAAGTTCTGTGCAACTGGTTAGGTTATGTCCATAATGTGAAGCCATGAGGCTAGAGAAGTAAGCAGGCCCAGAACACCAAGGTCTTTTGCTAGTTTATGTTTATATTTTATCCTACAGGCAATGGAAAGGCATAGAAAGATTTTAATCAGAGAAAATCCATCCTATGGCTTAGAAAGCTCACCTACAAGTAGATTAAAGATGGTAAGGCTGGGTTCAGTGAGCTCTTTAAAGTTAATGAGAAATGGAGAAGGCAAGGCTCCACGGCAGTAGAGGCATTCGCTGAGATGTTCAGGGATTAAATGGATAAGATTTGGTGATGTGACAACAAATGCGCCTTTTCCCTCCCCTCCCCTTTTCCCTCCATTACACATCAAAGGCAACCTCTGGTTCACTGTTACACCCAGGCTTCATCACCCCCACCACCATCCAGCCCCGCTTTCTTTTAATTTCTTGTCATTGTACTTTCTGACTGCAGATGCACACCTCAAGTGTTAATAGAAAGCTTTTTAAAGGAGAAGCACCGAACTTGAATAGCCGGAATTTCAAAAACAAAATAAAAAAGCCACATTCTTCTTCTAGAAACCTTTTCCAGTTCCTAAGTGGTGTTGCCCTTCAATCTCCCTCTGATCTGACGCCATCATATCCCAGGGACCGGAGGTCTGTGAGAGTACCTCAGAAGTTAACATTCTCACATGTGGGAAATCAGCCCACATGGATATCTTAAAACTAAGATGCTGCAATTAAAGAGGCAGTACGTAAGGAATAGACACAAGGTATTCTTAACAGAACCACAATACTGGGATGGCTGCCATATTACACAACTATTTGAAACTCAAATGTGGCAGTCTGAAGCAAGAGATGAAGAACAAGTTTGACCCAGGTAAGACTTCTTAGAGGTCTGCTTTACAGGGAACTAGAACCTGCCAGGGCCAACTGGGCAAGATGTGGGAAGGGGAAGCAGCAGCTCTGCCTCTGCTTTAAGGACTGGGGATTTGGAGTGGCTGAGCCACTATGACCCCCACTCCCCCCATTGCCCCCACTCCACACTGCAGAACCGCTCTCACCCAGTAGAGGCCAACTGCCAGCCTTACCTGGAGCTCCCGCTTGCTCTCTCACTTCTGGAGGCTGATGAAGACACTGCAACATAAGCAGTAAATACTAGATCATCAGGATAATGGAGACCCTGGCAGTTATAACTCTAGCTCATGAAGGGATCCTGGGCATTGCCTCAATCCTTTCTTGCTGATAGGAAATCAAGATCTGGACTGAGGCCTCCCAACAATGTCCTATCTGGGCCTACAACAAACATCGCCATGGAGAGGACCCTTTGAGGGCCAATCCAGAGACCTGTAGATAACCTCAGAAAAGCCCAATCATGGGACTGAGGCAATATTTGAAAATTGGCCTGAAGCCCACTTGACACCAATTGAGAAATGCAAATCAAAACTACAGTCACACCAGCCAGAATGGCCATCATCAAAAAGTCTACAAATAACAAATGCTGGAGAGGGTGTGGAGAAAAGGGAACCCTCGTATACTGTTGGTGGGAAGGTAAATTGGTGCAGCTGCTACAGAGAACAGTATGGAGGTTCCTCAAAAACCTAAAAATAGATTTGCCACAAGATCAGATCAGGCTTACCTGAGTAAATCTGAAGGAGAGTGTCTTTCATCCTGAAACAGACCATCCTGTTTCAGGGCTGGAGACGTGGGGAGGGAGAGTCTTTTATCAGTACTATCAGGGCTTACGTGGGGTTGCTCAAACACTGTTTCTCTCTGGTAAACAATTTACCCCCGAACGAGCACCCTCACAGCTGTTACAAAGTGTTTTGCTGGAACTCAGTAACTGCAAGCTCACCTGCTGGAACTAGACTACTAGTTAGGTGCAACTTGCCCTTGGACCTGTATGTTTCAGCCACACCAAGTGCTCTGCACATCCTCAGGAAATTAGCATCATTAAATTATCCTTGATTTAATAGACACCTTTGAGTTACATAATCTCTCTCGCCAACATTTGGTTTACATTTCTATTACTGCACTTATTTGAAGGGTTTATGACCTGTCTGCCCTATTAGATACCAAGTTCCTTTAGGGCAGGTACCTCTCACACTAGTCTCTGTACCTCCAGAGCTTATCGTGATGCTTGGTACGTGGTAAGCTATTTAATATTTGTTGAATGAATTAAGCAGATTCTGATTGTCTCTAACCTGTAACTGGGGGGCGGGTTGGGGGGGAATCTACTCTCTCACTGAAGACCTAAAAACAGGAGAGCAGTAAGACTAAAATTTAAATGTAGGTTTTCTTCGGCTTACTTTTAAAAATAAACATGAAAAATACTATTTGATAAAAAATCATTTTTAGTTAGTAAATGAAGAATACAAGAATAGCTACATTTGAAAGACTGTGTGAAAGATTGAAAAATAACACTAGGACCTTAAGAACTTAACAGGCAAAGGACATGAAGAGACAATTCACAGAAATGAAAAATACATGGCATAAAAAAAAAACTTTCCAACCATACCAGACATTATTTACCAATTAAAAAATACTTACTAAAATAACAAAGTTTTAACCAAATGGTAATTCAGAAATGATGGTCTGAGGCAGAAGGTCACTTGTACCCTCAGGTATTTAGGGGAATATAAACATAGCTACGTGGAGAAAGAACTTTAAAAACAAGGTATATATGTGAGACTTTGTATGTATACATAAAAACATACGTGCATATACATAAAATTAAAATCTTGATGCTTTTCTAAAAATATATATTCTAAGGAATGAGAATATTCACTAGAATTTATGCAGTATGACTTAAAAGTTAGCATGGTTCTACCACTTATTAGCTATGTGATCTTCAGCAAATTATTAATTTTCTGGGCTCAGTTTCCTCATCAGTAAAATGGTGATTTTAAAAAAAAGAAAAAAATACAGTGCCTGGTATATAGGGTGCTCAATAAATGTTAAATGCTATTATTCCTCATATTAGAAATTTGTAAACAGCCTAATGTTTAATAATAAAAGAATGATTAAAAAGATTATGGTTAATCAATACAATGGTATATCATAGAAACATTCAAATGTTCATGAAGAGTTTTTAATAATGTTGGAGAAATGCTTATACTATATTAAGTGAAAAAGCATAATATAAAGCTATATAGTATGATTTCAATTATGTAAAATATATATCAATATATAGAAAATGATCTAGCAGAAAACATACCAAAATATTAAAAGTGATTACTGTGGGCAGCAGAATTTGATTGCTGTTGTTTCTCTTCTTCATACTTTTCTATAATGAATCGTTTTTTACAATAAGAAAGGTATTACTTTTAAAATCACGAAAATACCATAGTTTTATAAGGTTAAAATAAGGTAAGAAATGGGTAATTTAAAAAATTTATATTAACGTCCAACTCTTCGTGTGTAAACGATGTGATACAGAAATTATTGTGGCTTTCCAAAACTCAATTATTTTCTGTTGAATTTACAAAAACAGAGCATTGTACTAATGCAAGTAAATATTACAAGCAACATAAGGCAGCAAGTATCCCTTGGTTGAATTTGTTTATAACCGTGTGAAATTTAGAACAAACAATGCACCCCCTGACTTAAGATGGCCCACATTTTACTCAGGCCAGCCTCTCCCACTCCCAGGCACAAGTTCTAGCATCTAGGTGGTTCTGATCCAGGATTCCTTCTTACCCTGAACAAGTGAAAGCCTTGCTGGGCACTCCTAGAGATCCTCCTTCTCCCAGTCCCACTTCATGCTCTGTGCCTTTTACCTTCTCTATTCATCAAACTAAAAGGTTCTCATCCCTTTTGCAATTTTCAAAGGGAAGAACTCCTGCCTGGTTGTAAGAAGGAGAAAGAAGATTAGGTATTCCCTTCACTCTGAAGAAACTTTCCAGGGCGCTTTTCAATTCTTCACGCACAATTTTCCCCCTTCCTAAACAGCTTTAGGGTCTGTGTTCCTCAACTCTTGACCTTTCAGGTTAACTTACCTTATAATTAGTCCAAAACACTATGTTCACGTCAGTCAAACAACTTTTGCCCTCAAAGCACTGTCTATTAAATATATAAATATCTGCGTATATAAATATCATTCAAGACCTTAACAGTTTTTAACGATGGCACTGAAGTACGCAAAATTTACAGGAAACTTTGGGAAACTGTTCATATTCTTAGTAAAGTATTTCTTTGGAGCAAATCTTGAATGATGATTGTTTATCAATCAGCATTTTCATCTAAACAGGACTGAGTTGGACATTATATATTTCAGCCACAAAGCTGAAAAACCATTCTAGCTAATATGCATCAGTTGTTCACCTAAATGTCCATCCACATTGCATTAACCAGATCATTTTCACTGAATTTTTAAAAGAAGCAGTTTAAGCAGAAACTCCCCAGATGTTAATGTACTTTGTTACTCATGTGACATTCTTCACAGTAAAAGTTACCTTTATAATAAGCTATCAGTTTAACAAGCCCCAAACTTTATATAAATACAATACAATCTAAATGCACCATATATTTATATTTGTTAATCTTGATATTTAAACATTTCAAACTACATAAAAATATGACAAACAATATAAAATAGAAAGAAATTTGTTGACAACTTACTTCCAAAACATCACTATTTCTTATATTGCAGTTAAGCAAGAAGACAGCTTACACAGCTCTCCAAAAAACATATAGTGTTCTTAGTGGAGTGTTATCAACAAAAATCAGCACAGTCTCACAAAATAATGTCTTCGATTTATTATCTTTTCCACAGTACAAGTTTTTCACAAACCATAAATCTTTGCAGTTATTGAGTCTGTAAACAAGTGCCTGAATCCCCACATCCCCCTAGTTTAGTATATGCCTGTGAATGTTTTAAGTCCTTCAATCAAGTTTTAACTCTTCCACTTTGTGTAAGGAATCAAGAGCCTCTCTCTTTAAATTATTTATATTTTATCATACAGCCTGCAATGCAGAAAATCACAGTGAAAGCCCTGGGAAAAACAAAACAACATGGTCTTTACAGCAGGACTTGAAACTTTATAATGTTAAATGCATTTAAAGAAGCTTCCCATAATAAAAGCGTGGGTTTTCATTTCCAGAAATCAAGTTAATTAGAAACCCTATGTTCTACTTAAAAATCCATTTTGATCTAAAAGTGAAAACAGTCCCCTATCCATAGTCATTTTATAAACTCTATACAGTTTCACTTGCAGAGATATTTTTCCAGTCTGAGAAACAGTAGTGCAATTAGTTTTACTCCTTTTAAGTTATTTTAGTCCAGGATGTAAATAGCTCTGTGGAAAGATAAGAAGATGCTCTGGTAAACAAGAAATTTTTGCAAGCCCATGCTGGCTTACTAGTCCATTAAAGCTTGTTAAGTCCATAGTGGCTCTCAACAAAATGTTGTATATATATCACTAATAACAAAGCAGAAATAAATAGGCAAAAATGACTGTAAACTGTCTCATCTCTTAATGATTTTTCAGTAATAACTGGCTTGACAAACTGATTATATAGTCATTTAAATAAGCAGACAGTAGACTGTTGCTCTTAAGGACATTCCACTATGGCATCCACTCTGGAAAGCCCCAATGGAGTTACATTCCTAAAATTAAAACAAAAAAAGAGGAGTGAAGGATGGGAGATAAAAGTTTAAAGATGCCACTTGAATGGAATTCCACCAAGTCAGCCAGTTCACTTAGATTTCTTCTTAAAAAGGCTTTTAATTTTTGATGGCTTTTTGCTTTTCTCTCCATTATGGCAAAGGTCATGTGGGATGCTGCTTATCCTGGCAACACCTGGGGCTTCCTGAACTGGTTTGCTGTCGTTGCCAGCTGAGGAACATGATGTGTGGCGAGGTTTAGGTACCGGGATGCCACTGGAAAGCTGGTTCATGCTACAGGATTTCTCCAAGATGCCATTGTACACTTTGCTTGCAGGACTGAAGATCATGCTCTTAGTTTCTGTCAGACCTACACAATCAGGAGAACCCCGGGAGACATCTGCAGCTATGGGCGAATCTCCTCTGGATGAATCCTCTAGAGAGAGCTCATCTCTTGATATTTTTCGTGGAGACAATGTTTGGTATATCTCAAGGCTTGAAGGAGGAGACTGTTTCCTTCCAATGGAAGAATTTAAGGAGTCACATTCTGAAGCTGTGTCTGGCACTTCCCTGGATGAGATAGAGGCAAAGGTAAAATTTTAAATCAATATGTTTCTTAAGGGTACTGGCAGACATTCCAACTAATTCTAACCAAAACATCTTCCACTGTTTAAGCTATCGAAATATTAAAGGGAGAGATGTCAAAATTCTATACACATTGCAACAAAATTAGAAAATTACTACTTTAAATAATATAACTTATCAAAATGTTCAATTTTTAACATAAACTATGATAATGATACCTTCCAATCTAGAAAATATTATAACTTAAAGTTACACCTTCTTCATTTGTCAGAGAAATGAAAATGTTTAAATTTTACAGGTTTTTACCATTTCAGCTACTTCTGTGTTTTGTTTCAACACTGAAAATTTTTCTTTCTAAATCACATAGTTGACATATAGTTGAAAAGATGAATTTTAGTCACCACCTTCTCCCTTTACTGTTTAGTCATTAAATTGACTAAATATAGCTTCCTAAGGAAGGAAGAAAAGAATATACTAAGCTAAAATATAAGCTCTCCCAAGTTTAAAACAGAAGGGAAGAGAGGTGAGATACACTGGGGTGGGGAGTGGATGGCAGGTGAAAGGTAATGATACTGAGCTATTTTTTTAAAGTAGACATTCAATAAGTCATCACAAGTTTATTCCTTTGTGATTTTTCCCTCTTTTCCACAGTGGCAAGAGAAATAAAGAGGACTGGAAGAAATAAAGTTTACAACCCCAAAGCCAACATACAGTAAATGCTATCAGCTATTCCTTCAAAATATACCTCAAACCCACCCTTTTCTTCCTGTCCCACTGCCACCGTCCTTCTTCCTGCCCTACCAGTTACCTCAATGATTGCAATAGCTTCCTAATTTGTCTCCCTGCTTCCATTCTTGTTCTTCCCTCTGAATTACTTCTCTGCACAGCCCTTACAGTGGTTTTTAAAAACTCAATCAGAGCACAATCTCTTGCTCAAAACTTTCCAATGCTTCCTCGCACACTTAGGCTAAACTCCAAAGTCCTTGCCAAAGGCCGCAAAGCCCTGCATGGTCAGGTCCATGGCTATCCCTCCAGCTGCACGGTGTACCATTTTCTGCCTCTTCCTTGTTCCTGCCACGTGCCAATCTTGCGACTCCCTCAGGGCTGTTGCACTTGCTGTTCCCTCTGCCTCATCTTTTTTCCCCTCCATCTCCACATGACTCAAATGGTCTCTCTCCAGAGATGCTTCTCCTAACTACCCTATCCAAAGCAGCAGTCTCTTTCCTTTTACCTGTCTTTGTTTAGCATCCCAGAACTTATCACTACCTAAAATATTTTATATTAACTTATTTACAGTCAGTTTCCCCAGAAGAAAGGAGACAATGAAGGCAGGAAGTCTTATTAACTTTTGTATTCTCTGGAATAGTGACAAGCTCATCGTGGATATTAAGTAAGTATGGAAGGGAGGGAGGGAGGGAGGGAAGGAGGAAGGGAAAGAGGGAGGGAAGGAAGAAAGGAAGGAGGGAGGGAGGGAGGGAAAAGAAAGGAAGGGAGGGAGGAAGGAAAAAGAGAAGAAAAGATAAGAAGAGAAGAAAGAGGGGAAGGAAGGGAGGGAGGGAGGGAGGAAAATTCTGAAGAACAGGGATAACAATTTATTCATTTTTGAGTGTACCATACCTGAGATGAATAGTGTTCACTCTATGAACAGAATGATTACGAAATGAAAAGTAGAGTCAAGGTAAAAAGTAACTGGCAAAAGAAATAAGGTGAGAGAAGGAAGAGAGCTGAAGACAGAAAGGCAGGAACACATATGATCATCATCTACCAGCTGGAACTAGGCCAGGACCTTGTCTCACCTGTCTTGGCAGCTCAAGTTATTAGCAAGTACACGGCACACAGCAAGGACTAAATTCATATTTATAGAGTAAATGAACTGAATGCTCTCTCACCTTGGATGACCTATGATTACTATCATTATTCATGTTATGATATGCATGTTTATTGATTTTGACATGTATTTTGTTAATACCATACTTCAGTTATATATTAGACTGCTAAATGTATTTAGTCTTTTCTATGAACTTTACCCACACATGTATGTGAAGACTGTCTTTATTACACTACAAGCTTTCAGAAGGTATAAAATCTCCTGGGCAAATAAAGACTTAAATAATGCTTTCATTTTATACAGTTACATGTACTGCATAATTTTTCAAATGCTCTTACAATTGATAATGGATAGTGCTAACAGAGGGCAAGGGGCAGTTCAGATAGGAAGAAATGACTCAGAAATCAATTACTGGTAGGGACTTTTCTGCAAGGCTTCTTTTTGGAGTAGACGTCCATTAATCAAACAGCATATATCACTGTTCCCTGGAGCTGTTCACTGTTCCTTCAGCTTCCAGAGCTAGAAGCTGATCTAGTCAAAATTTTATGAATTTACTTTCTATTCTGTTATGTGGTTTGGCTGCTTTGTGTGTGAAATTCTAAACTAGGTTAAAAATATTTTAAAAACTAGCTTCTAAAATCTAAATAATGTGTGAAAAGAATACTGACCTAATTTAGGAGACCTAGATTCCTGTCCTGGTCCTGCCATTAATTAGCTGTACAATCTTGGGCAAATCACTTAATTTAACCAGATCTCAATTTTCTTGTCTAGGTAAGAGTATTTGATCAATCTCTAATACTACTTTTAGTTCTAATATCCTAATTCCAAAACAAATAATAATCTGAAGTGTTGCTTCTTCTGCATAACTAGTCAGACTTGGAATACAGGTCTAGTACACCTTAAAATCTCCCATTTTTCCCAGAGCATATATTCTTCAGAATATTGAATTTAATTATATGTACCATTTATGTCACTTTTCTACTTTTATTTTTTTCCCACAGTGACGCGTAGTTGAATTTATGTAAGTTTAATGCTTTACATTAAAGTTAAGTACAACAAGACTTAACTCAAGGTAAGGTTTAAATGAGCGTATACGTGCAATAATGCATAGAACATAAAAGATTGGTAAATAGTAAATGTTTGTATTATTATTATTTTGTAAGGATTCTGGTGGTTCAACACTTAAAAGACTAAAATGGAGAGGAGGAAGTTGTTTGAATCCAAATTCTTCTCAAATTTATGAGCTAGCTGTGAATTTCTGACAGTGCTCTTTGAAATGAGGGCTGAACATTTCCATCAGTGCAAAAAATTCTACTGGACAGCAGAGCTCTAGAGTTTTCCTACTAATTTCCGTAAGCCACGCAAAATTAGTTTTGTCAGTAAAGCCATCTTACTGGTGACTACAGTTATACTGCAAAGGTTAGACAAAAAAGCTGGTCATAAAGTGCTAACCAAGCACAGGTGCCTCAGATTCTCCAGTTGCAATGACAACACAAAACTTGTACTATCTCCTTAGGAATATGCTATAATGATCACTTGCTAATCATCAATTTTACTTTCACTAGAAGACGAAACAATTATGTGTGAAGAATCACATGACAGAGAACCACCAGGGCTTATGGCAAGTGTCCAGCCCATTCCTTCTGGTTTTGTTTTTCTTACAAGAACAGTAAAGACTTCATGGCCACATGGCTACTAAGTGGCAAACTCAGAAACCAATACCAGTTTTTCTGTCACTTAATACCGTACTGCTCCAAAAGAGGAATATGGTTTAGAGAGATCCCCAACAGCAACCGGTCTCATTGGACTAGAATACACTGCTGCTATACCTACTTTATAGAAAAAAAAAAAGTGTTATGAATATAATTTCCTCCTTTAAGTTCCTGACATTTTCTTAAATCTTTTGCATCTGATACTGCTTGCTTGCTAGCAAGTACTAGCACATAACAGAACAAATCGTTAATTGGCAACAAATATTTTTAAACCTCAGTCAGTCATATTTAATGTTTCCTTGTGCTCAAGTATATTTAAGCTCATGCCTTTATATTTTACATATGAAACTGTTCGTTAGACAAGTTTATATTCTGAGACTTGAGTCAATTGTGTGCAATAGCCTGTAAGCAGTTATATCTCAAAATATCCTATGTGTGTGGTGGTCAGAATTCTAAGATGGTCCCCCAATTCCCAGCTCTGGCGTGCACACATCTTCTCCCAGTTAGTTATTTAATCAAACACTAACATGGGTGCTGCTATGAAGGGATTTTGCAGGTGTAATTAAGGCCCAAACTGGTAGATCTTAATATATAGAGAGATTATTATCCAGGTAAGCCTTTTAAATTTGGGTATAGAGATCAGAGATAAAGGAAAGCAGAGATTCAAAGCAAACGAGGGATTTGAAAGAAGGGAAATTCTCTGTTGCTGGCTTTGAAGATAGAGGCCACACATGGCAAGGAAGAGCAGGCAGCCTCTAGAATCTGAGAGCAGCCCCCAGCTGAGAGCAAGCACGGAAACCAGAACCATGGTACTGTAACCATGAGGAATTGAATTCTGTCACAACCAAGTGAGCTTTGATGAGGCCCCCTAGCCCCAGATAAGAATAAAGCCCAGCCAACCCTTTGATTTTAGATTTGTGAGACCCTGAGCAGAAAACCTAGCCACACCAAGCTTGGACTTTGGCATACAGAACTGAGAGCTAATAAATGGGTGTTGTTAGAAGCCACTGAAGTTTGTTGTAACCTGTTATGCAGCAGTAGAAAATTAACACAACATACCACTCCTACCCACCCAGCCCAACACATACTGTTATTTCATTCATTGCCAATACCATTGCTTTTCAGCAGAGAAGTAAATGGCCTCCTCCTCCTCTTCATTTCGATAAAGAGCAGGGCAACTTGACACTGAGAGGATATCTGGATCAGGGGAAGGCAAGGAGTGCTGTGTGTGCTGGGGGTGGTGGGGATGCCGGGGATGTGCCGGGTGAGCATGTGCAGGAAGCTGAGCTCGCTGAGACTGCGGCGAGGACGGAACGATGCTGCGGCGGGAGCGACACAAGCTGCTGCTTCTGGCCAGTGATCCGGCAGGTTTAGCCATGGTCCCTGAAAGCCAAGCGGAAATAAATGAAAACATTCATAAAATCCAATGCTCCTTTCATGCACACTATAGAGACACACCCAAGAGAACTGATGTGATTAATCTACCTTTGTCACCATTGAATCTACCTTTGTTGAAGTAACTGTACAATTATTACCATCCTCTATCACCTATAAAGCTGCTTCTCAGGAAAGTTAAGAAGTAAAAAAAAATGTAACAAAAATAAAAACAAGTCTAAAAAATAAACAGAAGTGAACATATAAACACATGAGGTTTTAAATACAAAATCTGACATTACTAACCATAAAGGCTTAAACATTTACCCAAGATAACAAATTCTAATATTTAAAAATCCATAAAGCATATTTAAAAGGAATCTGTACTTTATTGCAAATATTTTAATGAATTTTAACATTGAAAGATGAGAAAACTATTCAGTAAAACAGGTTGGATTTTTCAACAAATATCTCTTGAGATAGCACAACTTGTTTGAACTTTGAGAAATTTTAAATCAAGGATCATTTAAATACTGTATATATAGTCTCACTATTTTTTAGGCAAAGGTCAGATAAAAACTTGTTTTTTGAACACTGACTATTGTGGAACTAACCAGAAGTCTTAGATTACCTTGTTTCTGCTCCCAGTCTCAGTCTAGACCCAGGCAGACAGTAGACAAACTTCCCCTATGTGCTTAAATCTTCACTGAATGGGCACTTCATTTCTTTGCCTTAATGGAAACATAGCTCTCCTAAGAATACTGATCTCAAGCTGAAGCCATTCATTCTTCATACCTCACATGCTGCAGCATCAGAACAACAGATTGATGGCCTTCTCACTCCCCAATATTGTTGTAAACCCTCACTCCCTTTATAAAAAACATGTTCCTTGACACTCACACTATTAAGCCACGTGAATCTCTCATCTCCACTTCACTACTCACTTCCTGCTTAGTCTCTCTCTTACCAGTCCATCCAACCTCTCACCAGCTTGAGCCATCTCATCTGTAAGATGAACACCTTAACCAAACATGTTTTTCATCTCTTCTCACAAGACATTCACCTCTACTCTACTCCACCACCCACTCTCATGCCTTGGTCTTGCCATCATTCAGAATTGCTTCATTTTTGAAATAATAAGCTTAAGACATCAGATAATTTAGATTCTAACATTCCTACCTTTCTAGTTCACACATTCTGTTCCTTCCACTATCTGTCCCATTCTCTACCCTAAACTCAAGGACCTTATCTACTGTTTATCCCTTTTGCTGCCTTTATTTTCATCTTCTCCTCTTCTATTTCCCATTGGCACTTAAAAGTTAAAAAAACAGGGGGCTTCCCTGGTGGTGCAGTGGTTAAGAATCCGCCTGCCAATGCAGGGGACATGGGTTCAAGCCCTGGTCCGGGAAGATCCCACATGCTGCGGAGCAACTAAGCCCGTGCGCCACAACTACTGAGGCTGCGTGCCGCAACTACTGAAGCCCGTACACCTAGAGCCTGTGCTCTGCAACAAGAGAAGCCACCGCAATGAGAAGCCCACGCACCGCAAGGAAGAGTAGCCCCCGCTTGCCGCAACTAGAGAAAGTCCGCGTGCAGCAACGAAGACCCAACACAGCCAAAAATAAAAATAAAATAAAATAAATTTATTTTTTTAAAAAGTTGAAAAAACAAACCTGAGAAACAAACAGATAAACAACAAGAGCAACAAGAAAACCTCCTCTACCCTCAGACTGTTTTCAGCTGACATCTCTTTTCCCTTTTATGTAAATGATCTATGTTGCTTTCTACACTACTTTATCTTCACTCATTCATCAAAGAAATGGTAGAGTGCTTCCATACAATTCCCCTGCAACTATCATTAACAAAGTTATGATAAACTTCCTCATTGCTAAATTCAGTGAGTATCTCCATCCTTCCTTGACATTGGACCAGCACGTGACATTATTAGTTTATCCTTTCCTTGACCTCTCCAACCACATTCTCACCTCTTCCTTTACTGTCCCTTAATTGTCTCCGAAGTTCTGTTCTAGGCCTTGTTATTCTTGTTCCACTTATTCTTCTCAAGAAATTTCATCCACTCCCATTACTCCAATTACCCTTTGCAGTCTATAGAAGTCCAAATCTGTGACTCCAGCTTTTAATCTTTTTCCTAAACTTTAGGACTTCACAATCAACTGCCTACTGGACATTTGGGTGTTCCACAGATACCCACACTGAATTCAACATTTTCCTCCCAAACCCACTCCTTCTTCTATGTTCCTTACACCTTGGTGTAAAACAACCAAAAAAAAACAAAAAAAAAACACCACCACTCACTTAGTTATCTGAATTGGAAACGCAGACATTCTTGACTCTTCTTCCTCCACCATAAACCACATCTAGTTAATCATAAAGTGTTTCCAGTTCTACCTCCTGGGTATCTCTCACATCTCTCCACTTCCCCCTCAACAAATCACTGCTGTATTATGCTGGACTACTGCACCAGAATAATAACTGATCTTTCTCCTCCAACTTATTCTCCATACTGCAACCGGCATGATCATTTTAAAATGGAAAAGGAATATGACATTTTATTGGTTAAAACCCTTAAGTTGCTCCCATTACTTCTAGGATTAGGATAAAGTCAAACTCCTTAACATGGCTTAGAATGCCCTATTTATCTAGCCTCTAATTTGGAACTAGTGTCCCTCTTCTGTTATAGGAATACTAGGAACAATATACCTCACTCAGCTCCCAGAAGTATCAGAGTATCTCCATACCTTCTTTGCTCATCTCATCTCTCCCTTGACCTCCCATTTCACTTAAAGAGCAGTTCCTCCAGGAAGTTTCCCAACCCCTCCAAATTTAAGGTCAGTGTTTGCCCTCTTGTGCTCACATGGCAACACCAAAGTGTATTTCCCTATGACATAACTTAGTGCATTGCTCTTGTCTGTCCTCCATTAGATTGCATGCTTCATGAAGGAAATAACTGTGTACCATGTTCAACACTGAATCACAACTAGCACAATGCCAGACAAAAAGTAGATGTACAGGGACTTCCCTGGTGGCGCAGTGGTTAAGAATCCACCTGCCAATGCAGGGGATACAGGTTCGAGCCCTGGCCCAGGAAGATCCCACAAGCTGCGGAACAACTAAGCCCGTGCGCCACAACTACTGAGCCTGCGCTCTAGAGCCTGCAAGCCACAACTACTGAAGCCTGCGCACCTAGAGCCTGTGCTCCGCAATAAGAGAAGCCACTGCAATGAGAAGCCTATGCACCGCAACAAAGAATAGCCCCCGCTCACCACAACTAGAGAAATCCCACATGCAGCAACTAAGACCCAACGCAGCCAAAAATAAAATACATAAATTTATTTTTTTTAAAAAGTAGATGTACAGTAAGTATTTACTGAGTGAATTAACAAACAATTCAAACAGAAACAGCCACTGAAATAACTTGACGGACTGGAAAAAAAAAAAAGAAAATGGGTAAAATTAAAGGGAATATTTTCAGAATATTTGACTACCTTCATAAATACAAGGCTTTTTCCAAACACAAATTATATAATATGAAACTATTTATAATTTAGTAGACAAACATTAGAATTTTCCCTTACTTATTTATAATGATTCATAGATTACAGAACTGGAGGAAACCCTGGAAATCTTTAGTCCAATGTTCTCACTTTGTCAAAGAAGAAACAATATCCTACAAATACTAAAAGCATGTGTCCAGACTGACACAGATGATTAAGTTCTACAACTCTTAGCATATAATGCAGCCATTCTCATCAGTCACTGGTTACTTGGTATACACAGTAAAACATAGCCACATTCAGCCATGACTAGGTGTGATGCGAAGGGCTGAGAAGAATCAGGATTCGCTGCTTGGAAAAATTTTTTTTGTATTACTCACAAAGATGGAAAGATACCGCATGAAGAAGGTTTAAAAACAAAGCAAATAGTTTATATGAGGAAAATTCTAAGTAATCCAATAAAGAATATAACATAAAGATGAGACTCATAAATGGGTCACATCTAGAAAATGTTTGCAACTCTACAATCCTTTCAAAAAATTTTCTTCTTACATATTGCCAACACCATAAAACTCATGTAGGATTAAAAAGCAGTTCACTTTGACCTTGTAACAAGCTCTCCTATACAAAAGGTGAACATGTTTAATAGTATCTCCAGGCTATTATTAATTCCCAATGAAAGCCGACAGCCATCCCTACCTGTGATTTATAAGAGTAGCTAAATGAAACACTGAAGTTCACTGTACAGAAATTTATTTGAGGTGATTTTTCATTCTAATATCAATAATTATATACAGAAGCATAACAATTTAATAAGACACTATTTTGCAAACTGTATTTTCTTATGGCAAAGAAGATAAAATTTGGTTTTGAATAAGGGGGTCCCCCCCACCACCAACAACCAAAAATAATAAGTAATATAGGGACTTCTGGTTCCAGCAATATGGCAGTCAAAGATAACCTGACCACCATTTCCAACCCCCAACCACACACTTTAAATAGCCTCAAGTGCTTCAATATGCTGAATAAAATATAACAGTTTTAAATGCATAGCTGAGTTTGCAAGGAAGAAGAGAAAATTCTCGGGTGCCAAAACACAAAGACTAAAAGTCAGAGCTAGTAGGCCTGTGAGTGATGTTGGAACTGCTGTAGGAGGTTCTCGGTCTCAGTAATTTAAGGGTCTGCGCTTTAATTTGGGGATATAAATGACATCTTAAGCCCACAGAAGGTGAGGAATAGGAATTGTGAGTGTTCTGGATAAAAGCCTGGGCCTAGATGGCTGCACTCCTCAGTGGGAGGGTGTACTGAAAAGAAATCTGACCAATGAACAAGGGAACTTCCTTCAATGAATGTTCTCTGGATACTGGAATTTAAAAAGGTTCTTATGAAAAACTCAATATGCTGGGTGTTCAATACTCAAACTCAATACAAACTAACTCATATTACCCTGGAGTTCAAGTTGGTCTGTGAAACCCAAATCCGAAAGGTTAACAAAAAAAAAAAAGATGGTCCTGAGTAGGTGAAGCCCTTGAAACTACTGCCAGAAGCAAAAAAATCATACTGAGGAGCACTCCTACTCCTCACAAAGTGTTTCCCTGGAGGGAAGAAAAAAAAGAAGTTCCTTTAAGATAGTTCAGTAAAACACTATAAAACAGGAGAAGGCAATCTGCTCTGCAAACTCAAGAAACAGCTGCAATAATCAATCAAGAACATCAAATAATACAATTATCAAATAAAACTAAAATATAAGATGTTTAAGGGCATTAAATTATAAAATAAAAATGAGAAAAGGACAAGGCATTAAAAAACAAGTAGATTTTATGAAGAATCAAGGAGAACTAATAGAAATGAAAACAGTCACTGAAATTAAAAATTCAAAGAATGGGTTAAACAAAATTGGAGCTGAAGAAAGAGTAAGTAATCTCAAAGATGGATCTAAGGAAATTTTTCTGAATGCAGCACAATTAGATAAAAAGAAAGGTTAAGAGATGTGGAAGATAAAATAAGATCAAACATATAATTATAGGGTAATATTAGTCTTATATTTCTATACAACTAATATTCCAGTAGGAGTGAAGAGAGAAAAGAAAAACAATATTAAAAGAGAAAACAACTAATAATTTTTCTGTAATTGAAAAAAGATAATCATCTTCAGATTCAAAAGCACACCAAGTATCAGGGAAAAAATTGTACACCTAATTATATTATAGTAAAAATGTGTAACAAAAGAAAATGATAACATTTTCTAAGTGATGAGAGAAACGAGAAATTACCTAAAAGGAAACTGGAACAATCTGCCTTACTAAAACTTCTCAACAGTAACAATAAGAGGCTGAAAATAACAACAAATGTTTTCAAAATACTATGGGAAAAGTAATTGTTCATCTAGAATCTGATATCCAGTTAAACTATTATTCTCAAGTGAGAGTGAAAATAAAGACATTTTCAGGCAAAGACAGAGAATTTACCACTCCCAGTTGCTAACTGAAAGAATTTTTACCAAAGAACATATTTTCAAGGAAGGAAAATAAAAGGAAAGAGTAAAAAACAAAATACAATGATGAAGAGATAAACACATAAGTCTTTCGGAACAACGACTGAATAAAACAATAAAAAATGACTTTTGCAGGGTATTCAAAACAAAATACTAGACAACATTAATATATAAGATGCGGAGGGTAGTGTCTAAAATTAAAGCATCTGAAGATCCTTTAGGAGAATGACAGAGAAGCTGAAAAGAGGTATAGAAAAGAGAAACCACAAAATAATATGCCAGAGAGAAATCCAAACGGATCAGCAAGCAGATTAAATGTAATTGGATTAAATTGGAATTAGCTGGCAACAGAGATCCTCAAATAGAAAGCAAAATAGTAAGTTATTGCTATTTCTTATACAGATATATCTAGAGCCTGATGATAGAAAAAATTTTAAGTAAAGAAAAAGTTACGCTGGCAAATATTAATCAAAAGAAAGCTCCTATAGCTATTTTAATATCAGATAATACAAACTTAAAGGCAGAAAGTACGGTTAGCTGTAAAGCAGTCTCCGCATAATCATAGAAGAATAGTTAATCTTTTAAAAAGATACATCTGGACTTACTATTCACCAAATAACTTGGTTTAAACTATATAAAATAGAAATGAGCAGAATTACAAGAAGAAACTGATAAATGTGAGAGATCTGAACAAACTTCTTTCTGCAACTGACAGAAAAGTAGACCAAAATGTAGGTATATAGAGATTTTTCATAACTAATACATGATTTAACCAACAATATAGTATCCTATAACTAACAATTAAGAAAATGTACTTTTCAGATATGTGTGGAAATTTTTAAATATTCGATCAAATAAATACTAGGTCATGAAGCAAGTCTCAGAAGATACCAAAGAATAAATGTTATATAGATGCTATTCTCTAAGCATAATACAACTAGAAACGATAAGTAAAGATATTCTTTAAAAACTAATGACCAAATGAACAACAAAACAAACATACTACATTTGGAAACTTAAACATATACTTCCAGATAATTCATATTTCAAGGAAGAGACATATTAAAAGTTGGAAACATTTTAAAACTAGATGATAATCAAACTATACGTATCCAAACTGTAGGTAGATTCAGTTAAAGTCGTTCTTAGAGGGAAATTCGCAGCCATAAAAATCATACATTAAGGAAACAGGAGGACTGAAAATTCATGAGCTAGCTGTCTAAATATTAAAAACAAACAAATGAAGCAAATTCCAATAAAGGAAATAAAAGATAAGAGCAGAACTAAATGGAGAATATCAACAAAACCAACAGTTAGCTCTCTGAAGAATGACAGAGTGAAATAAAATAGACAAATCATACCAGATTAATCAAGGAGGAGAAATGAAAAGAAAATTTAAAGATGTGAGATTTTTAAAATCATATAAAATACTATGGACAACTTTAAGCCACAAATTTTGTAACTCAGATAAAACAAACAATATTTTAGAAATATATAATTTAACAAATCTAGACTTACGACCATTATAAGAAACTGAATCAATAATTTAAAAATCTGTCTCCTTCCCTTCTGCCAACATACACACACACCAAATTCAAACTGCCTATAGGCAATTTCTTCAAAATCTTCATAGAATCATCTGTATCTTATATTTCAGAATACAGAATAAAATTCAAAACATTTATTGAGGATTATTATGGGCCAGGGTATGTTCTAATTGTTTTACAAATATTATTTAGTTTAAATTACAAAATAATCTCATAGGGTAGGTTACATTTTACAGACAAGGAAGCTTAGAGTCAGAGAGAGTACCTCCCACAAAGTTACACAAATAAAAAATAATGTCTTGGGCTTCTCTGGTGGCGCAGTGGTTGAGAGTCCACCTGCCGATGCAGGGGACACGGGTTCGTGCCCTGGTCCAGGAAGATCCCACATGCCGCGGAACGGCTGGGCCCGTGAGCCATGGCCACTGAGCCTGCGCCTGTGCTCCGCAACGGGAGAGGCCACAACAGTGAGAGGCCCGCGTACCGCAAAAAATAATAATAATAATAATGTTTTGCGGGACATTCAAAACAAAACAAAATACTAGACAACATTACATACATATAAGTTAAATGGAGGAGTAAGGATTCAAACTCTAGCAATCTTGTTCTAGAGACCAAATTCTTAACTACTACCATTAAGAGTAAAAAAAAAAATGAAATGAAAGAAAAAGGGGGTATTCTTTGCCTTATTTTATGATGCTAATATAACCTTGATACCAAAATCAGAGTGTCGAGAAGGAAAATTATTGACTAATCTATGATTAAAAATGTAAAAACCCTAAATAAAATAATATAGCAAACCAAATCTAATTATTATCAAAACAGAACATTGTGACTAAAACAGTTTCACTGACATTTAAAGGAATTTATTTAAACAGATTAAAATTCAATGGAATAAAGAAAAATAAAACAAGCAATTACCTCAAATTATGCAGAAAAATAATTTGGTAAAATTTAACATCCATTGATTTAAAAGAAAAATCATTCTTAGCAAAACAGAAATAGAGATTAATTTCCTTAATTTAAAAATAATCCATCAGGGACTTCCCTGGCGGCCCAGCGGTTAAGACTCCGTGCTCCCAGTGCAGGGGGGCGTGGGTTCAATGCCTGGTCAGAGAACTAAGATCCTACGTGTCTCGTGGCTCGGCCAAAAAAAAAATGTAACCCATCGAACACAGAGCAAAAAACAAAACAAATAAACAAAAAAACACACTTCATGATGAAATAAGCATTCTCTTTAAAGTTAGAAATGGAGATCACTATTTGTCTGCAATCACTTTCGCACTTTTATTCAACATTTTACTGGAGGTCTTAGACTGCCTTGGGAAAAAAGCACAAGGAATGGAAAGGGGGGGGAAATGTCATTATTATTGTCCACAAAACAAAATCCAAAACACTTTTATAGAAAAATTCAATGTTTCTATATACAAAATCAGCATACCAAAATCAACAGCTTTTCCCTACATATCAGCAACAAGCAATTTGAAGTATAACTTTTTAAAGAAAGGTAACACATGTAACTATAAAAAAAAACAAGCTAAAAATTAATCTTTAAATTCAAAGAAATTCCAATAAAAGCCCCATGGAAGTTTTCATGGCGTTTCGTAAGCTGATCCTAAAATTCATAAGAATAACTTGCCAAGAGTAGCAATTCTGAATTTAATAGAGGAAGATTAAACCCATCAAACATTAATACTTACTATAAAGCTACATATAGCAACTAAAGCAAAATGAGATCAATGGAACAAAAATAAAGAGCCTGGAAGCATTTATGTATCTATGGAGAGAAGTTGTATTACAAACCAGCAAGGATAGAGCAGGAATGAGACTAGGACAACTGTTTATCCATACATCAAGAGATATCTTTAGATTCCACTCACAATAGGAACAAAAATAACTTCCAGGTAGATGTAAAGGATTAAAGTGAAAGTTAAAAACTTTTAGTAGAGCAAACAACAATCTATCGCCTTATGAAAAAGACATAAGAACACAAACCAGATTTGTAAATTTGTCATTAAAAATGTTTTTTGAAAAAAAAACCATTTGATTAAAAAAAGAAAATAAGTAACATAGCACAGTAAAAAAGAAAAGCCAAGGCCTAGGAAAAGACATCTGCAACCCTCAAATAACCAGAAAATAATAATAAAAATTCTTCCAGGTAAGTAAGGAATCTCGGAGGGAGATTCCACAGCGGGAACAAGCAACTCGGAGAGGAAAAAATCTGAAGGACAAACACCAATAAATATGAAATGGTAGTAGTAGTCTTTTTAGTCTTTAAAGACAACCTCAGTAGTCTTTAAAGAAATTACAATTTTAATAACACTAAGGTATCATATTACACGCATTCAAGTTACAAAACAAACCAGATCATTCCTAGTATGGTGAGGATACAGGCAGACAGGCATTCTTATAAACAGTGGGTATGTAAACAGATAGAACCACTTTGAAAGCAACGTGGCAACGACTAATAAGAGGTGCCTTCCCAATGACTTAGCAATCCATTTCTAGCTGTCCACCCAGAGAAACTCTCAAAGTTAGAAACAAGGAGATAAAGATAAGGATGCTCATTTTTGCAAGGGCAAAAAAGTAGAAAGAACCTATCTCAGTAGAAAAATGGATAAACTGTGGTTTATTATTACAAAAGATAAATAGATATACTGTGGTTGACTCATATTAAACAGTTTTAGTGAATTTATCTGTATATAAACATGGAAACTTTCTAAAACATACTTTTGACCAAAAAGAGTTGCAAAATGATACCCACAGTTTGATAACATTTATGTACATTTTTAAACAAACAACAATTGTATCTATTGTTTATAGATATAGCTGCATGTAATACAAGTAAAACAGGCTTTAGAAGGAAGGGGAGGAGATGTGTTTTCTTTTTCAGAGAAAAAGAAAGATGAATAAAGCAAAATGGTAAAATCTGTTTATCGTTGTAGTAAACGAGCAATTTATTTTCAGTATTTTTAAGCATATCTGAAGAGCTTTATGATAAGAAATTTTAAATAAATTGCTACCACAATCCCACTATGAATATTTAGTAGATACTATAAAGGTACTGGGAAAACCCATACAGAGCTAACCTTTGATAATATTTTCTCTTTTTTATTTACACATAATTAAACATAGACAATATTATTCTGTATATGGTTTTATAATCTTTTACTTCGCTCTTAACATACCACAGGCAGGCTTCCTTGTCATTCCTTCACTCTTAGACAATTTACACATATCCATGGTGCAGATTTAAAACTGCTTAAAAGAGTATATAATGAAGAGCCTTTATCCTACCCTAGACCCTAGCACTACTGCCAAGAGTTTATTTGTCAGGTCCAGAAATTACGCTTTTATGACTAAACAGAGTGGAGTATTACTTTTGTGCCACTGGGTGGAGACAGAGCTCTCAAAGTGTAATCTTTGGCAAAAGTTATTTTTCAGAGATAATAAACTTCAGCATTTCTAAAGCATCGTACTGAATTTTAAAAAGTTCAAATTTCTCTGTGTATCACAATCACTAAAAAATTATTCACATTTAGTTATAAGTGTTTTAATGCACATGTGGATATCTTGCCCCATCAAAAAGTACTTAAAAAAAAAGTAAAGAAAAAAACTAGTTAATTTTAGGGAATACATATATGCACACTTCTGATAACGAATAATTATGGTTTCTAAGGAGGAACTGCAACTTTAAAAAGCTATCATTTTCAAACAAAATCATACACTTATGAATCAGTGCTGCATATATGGTAAGCTTAAGGGCACATAATTCAAATAAACGCAAGTTGACAGTATCCAAACAGCAGAGCTAGCCCATATCTAGATAAAACTTTGCAACCATCACTATCTTGCAGCATGGGGCAAGTGAAATGATTGAGGTCACATACTTCCCAGTATTCACTGCATTTACAATCTGTCCTCTCCCCCTTCCTCTTGTAAGAGTTTAGTGTCTCCCCAATCTGCTTGCATTATGTCTGCTGTTAGACCAGATAATTAAAATCACAGAAATGAACACAAGCACACAGTCACTGATTAATTATTTGCAAACTTAGGGCTTTATTTCATAAAATTGTTTTAACATTTAGAACCCTTTCTAAATCATAACTTTAGGAAAGTTGTAACAGTTGGACAGAAAATTTCAAACTGCAAAATGCTCATATATCATGATTTGTGTCTCAAAGACTCAAATTTCTGTGTGAGTTTTCAACTGATAAACGATTAAATTTTGCTCTCTATTCTTTGGAATCTTGTTCTAGCTATACTGTTTCAAAAAGGTTACAAAGATTGGGAAAATGAATCAGGCAAGCAGTAATAAGGATAAACAGTTTTTCAAATGATTTCTAATACAAGAAATACACCACTTTAAATTTACACTCTCTATAACTTTGCAAAAATTCCAAATATTTATTAATAAATTCTACAATTTGTTAATAAAATCTAAAATAGTAAAATTTCACCTTCCTACCAAAATGTATTCTTTACACTGTAAACATCTTCAAAGAATACTGCATAACAAGCAATTATAATGAAAACTGTACATGTTAAAACCAACTTTGGGGGCTTCCCTGGTGGCGCAGTGGTTGAGAGTCCGCCTGCCGATGCAGGGGACACGGGTTCATGTCCCGGTCCAGGAAGATCCCACATGCCGCGGAGCGGCTGGGCCCGTGAGCCATGGCCGCTGAGCCTGTGCGTCCGGAGCCTGTGCTCCGGGAGCACAGTGGGAGAGGCTATAACGGTGAGAGGCCCGGGTACCGCAAAAAAAAACAACAACAACAACAACAACAACAAAAAACCACCTTTGGGAGAAGCTCCACTTTTTAGCAACAAAAAAATGTATGTTTTCTAAATATAAACGCAATTTAATTTTGTGTAAAGGTGAGTGGATTTAATGCTTTATGAGTTAAATACAGCTGGGTAATACTCTTTCAATAAAAGGATAGAATTGGAAAAGCAAAACAAAATACTATGAAACATGCCTACTGGGAAGGCAACTCAATTTAAAATAAATCGACTGGCTCAAAGTCACACAGTTGGTTAGTTAGTGGCAGAGCTAGGATTGCAACTCAGGTTTCCAAGGTCTTCCTCTAATTTTTAATTTCTACTATAGATTAAGCTGCCATATGAAAGGATGTTTTCCCTCAAAGCTCAGCACTTCATTCATACAGTGACTTAGCATGTATGTGTTATTATATATGTGTACATATATATATGTGTGTAACACACATAGCTCATATAGTATGTCAAACAGTAAACACAATGATCAAGAAAAAAGAGAAAATGAAGAATTAACACAAATTTTATCATAGATTTCAAAGCAAATGATTCATAAAAGGCATGGCAGAAAGTTACCTTTAAAACTGTACCAACTCTCTTTTTTGAACTCACCACTTACCGGGAAACTGTGACACTATTGGGGGTGTATCTTCATCTAAATCATCAACTCCTCCAGCAATGGGATAGGGTGGAATGGAGACTCTGGGCATCACCACCCAGCTGTGATCAGAATAAAGGGAAGAGGTGAGGCTGGGGAGTCCCGAGTTATGGGCTATCTGAAAGCCACAGATCTTCTCTATCTGTTGCCAGCGAAAAAGTCGTTCTCGTAAACAAGTTGTCAACTCAGAGAGAGCTTTCCTGGAAAAGCCAATATAGGAATTACTTGTTGCATCAAAGAGTCTTTAATATAGCACTGAAAAAAGTCAACTACATGAACAGACCAAGTCAATTAACCAATTTCAAGAAGAAATTACCCCTTTTCAGAATTAGTATAAATGATATAATAGTACATAATTAAATGACAAGTTAAAACATAAATTGCCTATAAATTACACATTTCAACACAATAAAAACAGACAGATAGTGACAGTAACATTCTTACTTTGCTTCCAGAATTTTGTGGTCTACCTCATCTAGGGAGGAGCTATGTGCAACATGCAGAGTCCCAAAGACTGTGCTTCTCTTCTTTTTAATTTTCTCTGCCTAGAAACCCAAAGAGAGAAAAATAAGGCTAGGTTTGGGATAAAATACACATATACGAATAAGGTTTATTTTATTTTGAATATATTAATAATTATAAAATCAATGGGGAGTTATTAGCTAAGATATAGCCCTATTTTCCAAAAAAGAAAACAAATGAGGGAGAAAGCATGCTTTCCTAAGCCAAACTTTGTTCTGGAGAATGTTTTCCCTTATTTCTATGGATCAGAAAGACCTGAATCTTCTATTTAAAACTAGGAGAATAACATAAACTATATCCTACTGCAATGGAGGTGTTAGTGAGTGCACCGAGTTTTTTGTTGTTGTTGTTTCACTAGAAATCAGATTAAGACTCAGTAATTTCACACAATTATTAAGAGTCAGACATTAATTTCTAGTAACTACTAACCTGAATCAGATATGAAGCAGCAACCTAGAGGAGAAAAGCTCCGTATAAAACATTTATGATAATGATAGTAGGGATGATTTTTAAATGATACTAAGGTCATTCTGAAAGGTATGTACTTCTCTTAAATAAAGTAATTAAATTTTATGAGAGTCAATCTATGCAATAAGTTCCAATTCATAAAAATAATCTGCAATACTAAAAATTTTATTCAGATCTTTGTATACCAACTGGTTAATCCCTTTAGAAGCGTAGTACGTTTTGCAATATAATAGAGTACCTCATCCTTAGCAATAGCTAACTGCATTTCAGCATTCTGTCTTTTAATATTGTAGTACTGTACTTCTACTTCATGCGTCAGCTGAAGCCATTTTTGAAGTGCATCTGGAACAGACCAGCTGCTTCTGAGTTCAAATTCTTTTTCAGCCTTTTTTAGAGCCATTCGAACCTGGGAGGGAGGTAGGAAAGAAAAGGAGGAGTGGGAGAGAAGGAGAGAGAGGGAAGGAGGGAGGGAGGGAGGAAGGGAGAAAGAGGGGTAGAGGAAGGTGGTAGAGGTTAGAGAGAGAAAGAGAAATTTCTCTTTTTAAAAGATATTTAAACTAAGATTTTTTAGTACCAAAATTAAGAGAAAAGGCAATTTGAATTATGCTCTTTGTAAACATCTTTTTAAATCACAGTCTAAAACAATATTTCTAACATTAAAACTAAAGCTGAAGTTTTTAAGTACCTCTTAAACTCACTAAGCAAGTTTGTAAAGCCAGAGGGTGAAAGGGAGCTTGCATATATCTTAGGTTGCAATACTGTATTTTTATATTTTATAATAGCCAGACTCACTGACAGACAAAAACCCAGGGCATGTACAAACTGAAATGGATTACATTTTTTGTATTTCTTTGTTTATGGACAGGATATGAAGAAGTATCCAAAATAGGGTGAATACCTGTTCTACTACCCCTTCTAGTGTTCCCCAAAGACCTTGCTGTAGCTACCTAACTATACACTCATTTTTTTTAAGTAATTATACCATTTTTAAAAAGTTTTTCAGACATCTTTATGGCTAGTTATTTCTCATTGTTATGAGCATATGTGCCTATTATAGTCTGTTTTATCGCCTCTATTTAATTTTTTCCTGCTTCTCACATACCAAAAAGTTGATAAATTAGCATATGCAGACCAAGTGTAAATTTCGAGAAAACAGATTCTGAGTGAGAGTCTTCTTGATTTTTCCATGGGAAACTATGAATAGCTTCAGTGTCAGAATGTGGAAGTTTTTCTTCTAGCCTCCCTTTAGGGGAGCCAGACAATAAACAGAAAACTAAAATGCTTAGTGTATGAGGTGGTATTACATGCTAAGGAAAAAACTCTTAAGGAAAGTCTCACTAAGAAAATGACACAGAATAAAGAGACAATCCATTGTAGGAATGATTCACTTAAAAACTAGCAAGAGCTCAAGCTAAGGATGTATAAAGATACATGATGGGGCTTCCCTGGTGGCGCAGTGGTTGAGAATCTGCCTGCTAATGCAGGGGACACGGTTCGAGCCCTGGTCTGGGAGGATCCCACATGCCGCGGAGCAACTAGGCCCATGAGCCACAACTACTGAGCCTGCATGTCTGGAGCCTGTGCTCTGCAATAAGAGAGGCCGTGATAGTGAGAGGCCCGCGCACCGCAATGAAGAGTGGCCCCCGCTTGCCACAACTAGAGAAAGCCCTCGCACAGAAACGAAGGCGCAACACAGCAAAAATAAATAAATTAATTAACTCCTACCCCCAACATCTTCTTAAAAAAAAAAGATACATGATGGAATTTATGAAATTACATACACACACTCAAGACCTTCAGACAAAGTGACAAATGAACCATGGGGCATCCTGCTTCTGGAGCACCATAACCACAAATTAATTTTCCCCACAGTTAAGTAAAGTAACTAAAACTTCATTCCTAAACTAATGTGCAGAAGAACGTTGGATCTGATCAAACCCAATTTATTTAAATAAACCTTATCATGTGCCAGAATAAACTAAATTAGAGTACTAGACACAAATTTCTGATAAAGAGAACAGCTGCCAGATACTACAGGGAAAAAAGGTAGAAAGGTATTTTTTAAAACTCTAAAACTTCTAAAAAGTTTTCTAAAAACTTTAAAACTCTAAAACCGTCAGACAGGAAGTAAACAATTCAAAATATTAACAGGAAGGGTAAAACAGGACTTACTCACTTGAGACAAATCGTAAGCAACACTTGCCTGACGCGACTCCCTGGTGCAATGTGCTTGAGACAATACTGCACTTAAGACAGTTGGCAGAGCTGTGTGGCGTCCCTGCTAATCTCTCAAGAGAGAATTTGAACTCAGGTCCTGTGACATGGAGTTGTATATAACACTACAAAGTGTAGGTCACAGGCCCTTCTTCTCACAAGACTTTTTTTTTTTTTTTTTTTTTTTGCAGTACGCGGGCCTCTCACTGTTGTGGCCTCTCCTGTGGCGGAGCACAGGCTCCGGACGCTCAGGCCCAGCGGCCACGGCTCACGGGGGCCAGCCACTCCGCGGCACGTGGGATCTTCCAGGACCAGGGCACGAACCCATGTCCCCTGCATCAGCAGGCGGACTCTCAACCACTGCGCCACCAGGGAAGCTCTCACAAGATTTTAAAGCTAAAATTTCTATACAGTTTTCATTGACAAAGATGTATACAGAGAATCTGAACAAATTCACTTGTGTTTTTCTCTTTAACCATAAAGATTTTCCTTAATGTTATATCCATAAATTTGTTTCCCCAAAACAAGCGTAATAAACACATTTAACACAGAATTGATATAGTTCTAGTATAAACTGAGGCTGACCAATGTTTTGACTGCCAAATAATGTCTCAAAATTTTGGAAATTCTGACCTTCCAATAACAGCAACTATTTTCTCTGCCATTATTCTTAAGTTTATCACTTGATCTGAATTCCAACCCTCAGTCTAAATTAACATTGTTATTTACAGGGAAATAGATGTAGTGAAAATTGAGTAATGAATAGGTTTTACAAATGATGAATTATTAAGTTGTTTAAAAATACAATAATTATTTATATAATTTTTGTGTCTTAGGAATAAAACAGCAACAAGTAAAAACATGACATCACAGAAGAAAATCTAAATATCTGAAAACCTGGTTTCTGGACCAACTTCACGATTTATTACCTCTGTTTCCTTCAGCAAGTTCTTTACTTTCGGAGACTTACTGTTGCATGTACAACAGAGGTACTATGACTTGCCCTAACTTTAGGCTTCTTGAGACTTTAAGAACAAAATAATTTATGTGAAAAGTATTTAAACCACACAAAATATAAAGCAGTACTATTATTCACCCAAAAGCTTTTGTTTAACAGAAAATAACATTATACAAAATATGTACCAGATCTTCCTGCCTTCTAACTTTGAGAAGTTGATTACCCACTCGACAAGATACAATAATACTTCAACTATGTGGAACTGTGGATTATGTGACATATGTAAATTAATTTCCCAGTTAAACTTACTTTTAGAAACAAAGCTTTTAATAGCAGTATGGGAAAACATGGACTTTGGAATAAAACACACATAATCTTGCCTTTGCCACATAATAGTTGTGTGACCTAAGGCAAGTTATTTAACCTGTACACATCTCATCTGTAAATGAGAATAATGTCTATGTATAGTGAGGATTAAAATTTTGCAATGATGTGCACAGCATAAAGTTCTGGCACAGAGTAAGCACTCATAAAATTGTGTTTCTTATTACTGTAATCATGTTGGACAGAGTTTTTTTAAATACCCAGTTCTCTCCTTTAAACCACCTCTTACTCAGGATCTCATTAGGATTATTACGTTTGTGCTGGGATGTAGTATCATAGTAATCTTAGGGTCTATTAAGGGATGCAAGGTCTCTATGTCCCAAACCCCAGACTAGAATATTTCTGATTTAGGGGTCCTTCTTTATATTGTGTCTTTTTCCCACACTGTGAGGCAGTTTCCTGTAAAATACTGCTACCAGTTTATGTCTGTATAGAAGAATCCCCACTATTGCTTTCTGATTTGTTCTTTCTCATCTGCAAAGTTCAGAAAAACAGCTAACAAGCTTTTTAGTTTATTTAGTACTGGGAACAACCAAGAGTTGAAGTCTGGGTGGGAACAGGCACAGAGTTCTCACAGGAGAAAAGGACATAGTATCTAATTCTTGGACACAGTATAATTTGGCTATGCCTTTTTTGGTAATTGGGTACGCCTTTTTTGTTAACTCCCTGGTTCTTTACTACATTCTACATAGACAAGGTCTGTCAGGTAAATAGGACCAGACTGCAAAATAGGTCTAGGAGTCAACTTAAGAGAACAAACCCCTTACAGGGAAAAGACCCAAAAGACAGGTATCTGGGGTATGAGAGAAAGAACAGTTAACTGTTAACAAAAGAGATAGCTGCATTCAGTCAGACAGCTCCTACCAAAATGACAATCTTGAAGGAATTAGTAATGTACCCTGAACATTTCCTCATGAGTTGAAACTGAAACTCATCCATTACATAATTCTTACTTAGCACTTGATTGAGAAGACAACAGTGCATAAAGCAAAGTGGGAGGCAGAATACCTAGGTTCCTGGCCCTGCTTTACAACCGAGTCACTCTCTAAACTTGAACAAGTTTTCTCGTCCTCATTTTGTTTCTCAACTTCTTTATCAGTAAAGAAAGGGTAAGAGTCAGAAGAAGGAGATGAGACCATGGAAGCAGAGGCTGGAGTGACATGCTTTGAAGATGAAGGAAGGGGCCATGAGCCAAGAAATGTAGGCAGCCTCTAGAAGTTGGACAAGGCAAGGAAACAGATCCTCCCCTAGAGCCTCCAGAAGGAACGCAGCCCTGCAGACCTATTTTAGACTCTGACTTCAGTAACTCTAAGGTAATAAATGTGTGTTGTTTTAAGCCCCTAAGTTTGTGGTAATTTTTAACAGCAGAATTATAAAACTAATACATCTGCCTATAATTAAATTCTCCCAGGACCTCCCCACCTTTTCTGAAGGACTGTGCAATGCCTGAACTCCATCCTGAGTAAATGCATAGTAGAAGCAGATATTGAAAAGGACACACCTTTTGAACAACTTCAGAATTTGTAGCAGATTATGTTCTAAAACCATTTAACAGGATTCAAATGGATGTTTAATAGAGATTCTTAACATTTGCAGAGAACTTTAACAGTAGATATACTTTACTAGGTTACAGTCAGAAACTGAAATATACTACAGTTGTTAAATAAACATCTTAGATTCACTCAAGACAATTAACATGGCATGAGATAGGACTTCATGAATGAGTGAACATGAGGGTAACTTTTTCTTTTAGTTGGTACTTTGTTTTTTGCTAATGAACTTTGACCAATGCTAACAATACAGACAGACGACTCTTTTATTAACTAAGGAAGAGTATATGATGGAACTAAATGTAGGAGATTGAATGAAACCAAAAAAACTCCTCAGGGTAGCAATACAAATATCCTCACAAATACTTTTTTAAAACATAAATACCTGTTCCAATTCCTGCTCTGCATACTGACGTCTACTCAATTCACATTCAGCTCCCTCCCTTAGCTCTCTCAGCCGACAAGCCTCTTCCTTTGCGTAATTGATTTCATCCATCATTTTGCGCTCTAGATTTTGCTTTTCTACAGCAACATTTCTGTTTTCTTCCTGTGCCTTTTCAAGCCTTACAGAACAACAAAAATGAAAATTCCTCATAAAAGTTTCCAAAATTACATTATCTTAATGAACAATAAATATGTATCAAGCAATAAGATACATGTTTCAATCAGAATTCACAGCATTTTCTATTAATCTTAAATTTGGACAACAAAAACATCAGGTAACCTACTATATAGCTATTTTGATTTATATTGAGCTAAAAATACAAGATATAGAAGGGAAACACTCTTCAGGAAGAAGCTTTTAAGAAATTCATAATTATTTAAATCATGTTAAAAATAAAATTTAACTTCACTAATAATTATACCTATATTTGATTTATTTCCACTGGTCTTCTGCCCATTTATTCCCTAGTGCATACCTTTATAATAAATTTGTAATTATGACAATATGATACTATTCCAAAAACATGAAATGAACTCCTGATGTATGTACCAACCTAAATATAAATGGTAAGCACATGCCCATATTACATATTCACAAACTGTATCTTCCCACAGTTTTATAGTTTTTTTTACCTACTCACCTCTCTTGTAAGTCCATGAGACTTTGCTCTGCGGTTTGTAAACTCTCTAAGTCTTTCATCATTTTTGCAACATGTTCTTTTGATGTCCTATTCTGCGTGTAAGCAAACCAGCACCCGCCAACACCAATTACTATAGAAACTGTGAGGATAAAATCCTTCATCCAGTTATGAGGAGGGCCTACGAAGACAATTACAGATGGTTAAGTTAATCTTTGAGTATCATAGAATCTCAGTACACAGAGCCACTTATTTTAAAAAATAGTAGGTATCTAAAAACAAAACAAAATATGAAGATGTCCCTCCCATATACAAGTTCTCCTCAAATAATCAATGTGCTTATTATAACTACCTGATATACTAGACCTACAGGAGGGCAGTGATAAACCCACATGGATGCACCATGCCCCCTGCTGCTACAGGAGCTAGTGACAGAATTCCTGGGGAGCTCTGAAGAAGCAACAGTATCTCCAATCACATAGAGAGGATGGTCCTCTGTGGGGTGAAAGGAGTCATGAAGAGTAACACCATTACCAGCTCCCCTCCTTCAGACAAGTTAGGCAGCGGTCATGCTTTGATACACAAACTGAAATCCTAATCATTCACCAAAAAGCAATTTCCCAAGCACACAGCCATGTAACGAGATTAATTAGTGATTCTCAACCAAGAGTGATATTCCCTCCAGCAGAAATCTGACAATTTTTGCTTGTCATAATTTGGAAGGTGGAAGTAAGGGTGTCTGTTATGGGCATCTAGTAGGTGGAGGCCAGGGATGTTCCCAAACATCCAATAATGCATAACACAGTCTCTTTTCCTGCGCCCAGTCTGGCGGTAACAAAGAATCATCTAGGAATTATCCAGCCCGGAATGTCAATAGTGGCAAGGTTGAGAAACCATGGGTTAAATGATCATAACTAGTAACGTTTTAGGTGGTTATCTGCCAGAGAGATCTGGGTTACTAGAGGGAAACATCGGGATCGCTTTCCCCTGTAGCACACCAAGCGTGACAGTAACCCCTGACATTTTTTCTTAAGTCAGGAGCCGGGAGCCAGGCCTACTGTCCTCAGTAATACAAACCACAGCAACCGCTAGGCAAATAATTTCCTAGTTGATCTGAGTGTGGAGGCTCAGTGGGGGAAGACATGATAACTAATACAATATAGTGTGTTATTTGTTGAAAAGAGATACAGTTTTTCAGTGAAAAACTGCCTAACTGCCCACACCTCCAGAAGTAAGGAGATATTCTGCATGTTTGATGAGATGAAGAGCTCTATAGAAATGAAAAGTTTTCATGCTTACAAGTCTAGCGTTCGTATACATTTACATTGTGTGATAAACAGCATGTTCTACGCCAGAGAGTCTCAGTGTTTCATATTTCAAGAGTGCACGCCCTCACCTATAGTGAAAGAGATTCACTATTCACTCTTTGGCAGAAGGCTAAAGTCTCAAAAGGATTTATTTTTATTCTGCCTCAGACTGAGAGGTTCAGCTCAGGCTCTAGTCCAAATATAAGCCTTGTTTAGGCTGAACTATAATCACCAGGAATAACAATAAACAGATGGACAAGTCTCAAACTGTACAGTAAGTACCACAAACTGGAAAAGATTTCAGTGAAAACTCCTTTAAAATGTATTTCTGTTCACTTGACACTGCTAATTTTTTATAAATCTAATGTGGGTGTTCCAACTGTAGGGCTCATTCACTCAAATAATAATTCTAAGACAAACACATTAAAAAGGTAACGCATCATTAACTTCTAAACTGGTTTGTTATTAAAACATTTGTTTTCAACATTCTTTGAGACTAGTTTGGTTTCTTTTCAAATGATAATACTGTTTGGCTTAGAGAGTGGTTTGTTCTTGGATTAATTAAATATTCCTGACCAGTTTGTATATAGAGACAAATTCTATAGTCTAATTCCTATTTTCACCAATCATTCACATGAAAAAACCAGATCAAATCTCACAGAAGACAACCCCCAATAGATTCAGTTGAAAACTTAGGATAAGGAAAAGGTTAGAAAGGGTATCATCTTTATGGAATGCTTGGCATTTCAACAGTGTTCTATTTCATAGGGTTTGTAATTTCCACCAACTCTCACAAAGGAGAGTTCCAGCTGTTTCACCAGCTGCCCTTTTAGCCTGAGCCAAAAAAGAACCACCCGTAAAGTCATGGAATCCATCCAACCACTCCAGTAACCCTTTACTAGCAGGGGCACCCCCAACATGGTATTATAGAAACCTGCAAGTCTCTTAACTTCAAGAACTGAGGTAAAATTAACATTCGTTTCTTAATTTATAATTTGTGAAAGCCATTTTTCTTGGATTAATTTTGTTATCCCTTTTTAGCTTCTGAAAAATAAAATATAATTCCTCTAAAATGTGTACTCTTCAAACATTTTTCCCCCAAAGCTTTCTGAAATTTGAAATTAAATGAAGTAAACATATTAAACTTCCCTTCCGGGAAGAAAGTATTCCTCTCAAGGTAAAGAAGAACAAGGTTCACTTTCCTTACAAATATGACAAAGCGACTTCTTAAATGTTCTTCTTTAGAACAACCAAATAACATTCTCCACCTTGTACTTCTGCCAGAATAGTCTGTTACTTTGTACAGTTTCAAGCAGGCCTCTAGGGCCTCTGTTTTTGATCTGTATCTTAAAAATCCTTTTCCTGGTAATTAATAAAGTCAGGTTAGGATTTATTACTTCTTGTTATCAAGATGGTTAGATTGCAACTTTTTTTTAAGGACTCTTCAGTGAATATCCAGCTATAATAACATCAACATTAAAACTGCTGTAAAGAGCTTTAAATCTAGAAATTTAATTCTAAATCATCAACTAACATATAGTTTTTACAACTTTCTACATCAGTAACCAGCTTTGAAAATTCCACACTCCGTATTTCAATGACAGAAAAATCTCACCCTATAAATCTTTTAAGATAGTATTACATTTCTTTCATAGCCAACAGAGGATTCTTCTTGGCCTACCACATTTCTTACTTTTTCCTTCTTTAAACAACAATGGATGATCTGATTATTCTTTCACACCATATTTTGTGAGAGAGAATACTAACGCGTTAGAGGTCCGAACAAAACCACATCCAGCGCCTTGAGCTGAAGTTTCTGTCTGTGACTCCGATCACTGATTTTCAACTGAGAGATCATAAATGAAGGTTCATGCACTGCTATCCTGTTCATTTAAAAAATACATATATATTAAAAATATTACTAGTATGTAAATTTAAATATTTCAGCAACATACTTAACACTTTACATATTAGTGATGATTACTTTAAGAGCTCATCCTGTGCAATTTAACACTTTGTCACATGTATCGAAAACCCTTTCAGTGAAAACTCAGCAGTGCAAACACTCCTGTATGTTAATAATTTAGTTGCTATATTGATGTTTTTGTTTTCTATGGTTACTTTATGCTATAACAATATGATTTAGAAATTTATCAAATTCAAAATATTTTATAAGCATTAATTACCTCTGGCATTTTACTATCATTTCATAAACAAGAAAATTGTAAGTAATTTACTGAACATAGCAGACTTTCAAAAATCATCCTCAATTTAGATCATATTGCTTTTCTTTATAAATATCTTTTAAAACACCTATACCTTTATATTCTAATATTTAAACTATTTAAATGTTAAAGTCCACCGAAGTCATAAATGGAAAGTAAAAAGTCATCGCTGGCTGGGGGAGTAAACTGAGGGACTGATGCAGTAAGAAGTATTGAACCATTTCATTAGCAATGAAGAAAGTATGCAGGGTGCCAAAAGGCACAGGTGAAATAAGGAAATAAAATCACTCTGTTTTGGACTTCAAATCCAAGTATCCCAGTAGTTAAGATTTCTTATCAACCAACTATGATGCCAAGAAGAATCTTAGGTTACAAAGCGTAATAATAATAATAAAATTGTTAATAACAATGACGATTAAAACAAACGTACTACGCGCTGGGTACTGTGCCAAGGGTTTTTAGAATTCAAAGAACCTATAATATGTGTAAAATTGCCATTTTATAGATGAGGAAACTAAGGTACTGCGAGGCTGAGTAACTTGCCCAAGGTTACTAATTAGTAAGAAGTAAGGCAGGGATTCAAACCCAAATGTGTATGATCCCAATGACTGTACTCTGAACCACTACATTTTATTTAGGAAGATTTCAGGTTACAGAAATCCTGTGAGGTTTCTACAAAACTTTAGAGAGTAAAGAACTCTAACTTGCCCTATAGAAAATGCCTTCCCTCATCATCTCTGCAGGTAAACTTTTGTGTATGCTCCTGTTACATCTTCAATATGACACTTATCAAAGTGCTTGAAGGCAAACTATGTCTCATCTCTTTATCCCCAAACCTAGCATGGTGCTTGGCAAAAGTAGATGCTTGATAAATGTTTATATAACAGATGAATGAATGCATGGATGGATGCATGAATGAATAGCAATACTATCGGTAGACTAAATTTAAAACAGACAATGAGATGTAGTAAAAAGGAAACTATAAAACAGAATTTTATGCAAAGTTCTATATGAGCCCAGAGGTGGAAGCAATTCTACCTGAGTGGGTGAGGATGTCAGGAAAGTTCACACAGGTCTGAAAGGAATGAGGAGGCATGTGTCAGGTGAAGAGAGCCTTAATATAAGCTCTGGTAACAAGAATTACAGAATATAGAAAATACAATAAAAGGCTTAAAGATAACCATGACATAAAACTAACATAATTTTACCTACCTACTGCAGATGTAACAATATATTTTAATGCCACAGAAAGGAAACAAAATAATGAATTATTGTAGGTATGTGTACATCTGGAATATGTAATACATTTTCTTATACATTCTTATAAATAGCTCTTATATCTACAGTTACCCTACAAAAAAGTTTAAGTTTAAAGGTTGTGAAGTTAATTTCTATTACCATATAAAAGTTTTAAGCTTTTAAATGGACTCATCTAATTTCTATTACCATATAAAAGGGGCTTGATGAAGGCTATTCCAGTTTTCCTTTCCCCTCCATTCAAACAGCCTCCAGTGGGCTGACCTGAAAGCTGAACTTCCACATTTATAAGCTTTTCTTCTGTAGTAACGTGTTCACTATTTTTAAAAAACTGATCTTTTGATTAAGTGTGTGATGTTATCTCAACAATTCTACCAGAATTTGAGGTAATCTCTGATAACCTTTACTTAAACAAAAGAAAAAAGTGGCTATAACATTTATGGTCAAAACATCAAGCAGCCTGGGACTTCCCTGGTGGCGCAGTGGTTAAGAATCTGCCTGCTAATGCAGGGGGCATGGGTTCTATCCCTGGTCCAGGAAGATCCCACGTGCCACGGAGCAACTAAGCCTGTGCGCCACAACTACTGAGCCTGCACTCTAGAGCTCGCGAGCCACAACTGCTAAAGCCCACGAGCCACAACTGCTACAGCCCGCGCACCTAGAGCCTGTGCTCCGTAACAAGAGAAGCCACCACAATGAGAAGCCGGCACACCTCAACGAAAAGTAGCCCCCGCTCGTCACAACTAGAGAAAGCCCGTGTGCAGCAACGAAGACCCAATGCAGCTCAAAAAGACAAAATCAAGCAGCCTATTTTATTTCATGTTGTTGTTATATAAAGAAACTTCCCAAAAGACAGGATAAGAAAAATTCTATACGTTCCAGGGTAACACAAACAACTTGAAAAACCCTAATCCCATCAATGCTCTACTATCCTGTTTTGTTTTAACTTAGAAACTTGTCTTATTTAAAAGCAAGAACTTTATTTTATTTTTGTTTCCTTCTTTTCAGCATCTAGTTGCACCATGAACATAAAAGACACTTAACATGTACTTGCTGATTTGACTCTTAACTCCGTAATTTCATCATTATAGTCATGTGCACAGTAAAATCAGAAATACTGATGTTGATTTTCAGAATACATTTAAGAAGATATGAAAACTTTCAACTTGATCCAAAATACAAACTTCAAAGCAACAAATGCCTCTTATTTAAATAGGATGTATAAGTAAATTGATTAGAAATATGATATGCATATAATAATTAGAGAGCACTATGACAGACTTTTATGGTACAAGAAACGATCTAGGTTGGAATGGAACATAAGAATCTCGTAAGGGTCAAGTTCCAGTGGAATTATGCAAATTTTAACATTTAAATCTTTAATGATTATTAGGTTAGCTAATGGAATTTTTAAAACATAATTTAGAAAAGTAGTGACAATTAATTCCAGACATCTAAGGAATAAATTGGCATCCTATACTTTGGTATCAGATCTACCTGTGTTCAAATACTACCTTGGGCAAAATATTTAACTTCTCTCTGACTTGGTTTTTCAATTTTTCATTTTAACCATGAAGCTTATATGAGATAATATACAGTACCTCTATGTAATATGCATTCAAAAATCGTTGTTATTACTTACAATTTATTTATTAAACTTCATTTTTTTGAGGTTTAACATATGGTCACTAAAATTAAGAGTTGTTATTAAAAGAATACCAATTAAGACTAAGGATCTGTACATTAATCCATTCAAATAGGTCTTTTCATAAAGGTGGATCCATATCAAATGAATAAGCTTTTGTTACATTTACAACGGGGTCAGAGGTTGGCCCTTTGTTTTTTGGGGTTTTTTTGGCTGCACTGGGTGTTCGTTGCTGTGCACAGGCTTTCTCTAGTTGCAGTGACTGGGGGCTACTCTTCGTTGCAGTGCACGGGCTTCTCATCGCGGTGGCTTCTCTTGTTGTGGAACACGGGCTCTAGGTGTGTTGGCTTCAGTAGTTGCAGCACGCTGGCTCAGTAGTTGCAGATCGCAGGCTTAGCTGCTCCACAGAGGTTGGCCCTTTGATGTTATCTAAAAAAGATGTAGTTGACCTACCTTCTAATTTTCAAAATTACTTTCCTTAGGAATAATTTTTTTAAAAGGCCAGATTATTTAGGCAAGAAAAATTGGTTAAAGCTCGCAAATTCACACTGTACAGATATCAAAGAATGGATGTATTTATAATATTTTCTTTGAGCACTTAGCCACAGAAGTAACTTGTAGATTTTGCTTTGAAAAGTAACATTCTCCAGGAGTACAAAAAATACATTTGAGTAATAAAGACCCACCTGGGAAGCGTTGTTCCTTTGACGTTATTGTCTCTAAAATTCTTCTCATATTGGGGTAGTTCAACAAATTCTATCAACCACTGAAGCGTGTCCTCAAGGGTCCAATTATGAACTGCAAAAGATGAAAAGAGAAGGAATATTTTAAACACACCTGCTTTCAGAATTTATATAAATTATATATATAAATTTATATACATACACATATGTATAATACTATAACTTCAGAGGAAATAAAGATGTTAGACTGAATTTTCAATTCAATTCAATCAATAATAAGTACTACAATAATATGTAGCATTCTATGGAAAGCCAAAAACAATGGAGACATACCTCCTACCCTTAAGGGCTTATAATCTAGAACAGAGAAGACACATAAAGGAAAAGATAACATATTAGCATGGTTAATTCTAAAACAAGCATCTATGCAAAGTTTGAACAGGACGAAATAATCCACTATTTCCCTGGTTGTAAACTTACCAGATATATATTTATTCTTTCATTTAGCCGTCCATCCATATAATACTGTAAACCTGAGTATCAGGTTCCATTCTAAACACTGGGACTATGGCAATAAAGAAGATGGATAAAGTCCTTGCTCTCATAAAACAAATTCTCTTGGGAGTGGGGAGGGGCAATTAACAAAAGGAGGAAGAAAAGAGGAGGAAATTTCAGATAGTGATCAGCTATTAAGAAAGAAAAGATGTCAGGGTAAAGTCTCTCTGAGGAGCTGTTACCTGAATTAAGACCTAAAAATAGCAAGGAGTCAACATTGTGATGATCTAGGAGAAAAAATAATCCAAACACAGGAGAAAGCTGGTGTAAAAACCTTAAGATAAGGAATGAACTAGCTGTGTTTGAGAGAAAGAAAGAAGTCGAGGGGACAGGTCAAAAAATACTTTCAAAAATTCTGGATATTTTTCTAATTTCAATAAGAAGAAGGAGACGTAAATAATCTATGTTTTTAAAATATCACTATCCAATGTGGAGAATGAATTGTGAGAGACAAGACTGAAAACAGAGAGGAATAAGGAGACCATTCCTTCCATAACTGTCCAAGCAAAAGGGGTTATATTCCCTTGGACTAAGGTGCTAGTAGAGGATATGGTGACAAGTGGTCAGATTCAGGACATATTCTGGGGAAAATGCTTTCAGATGTTCTGATGAAATGGATGGGGTCTGATAGCTAGAGGAAAGTCAAAAAAAGTATGGAGAGTGCTGCCACTAACTGAGATAGGAAAGAATGAGGAGGAACAAACTGGGGAGGCAAGTAGGGGCAGGTGATAGAGGTCGAAAGTTCTATTTTTAGACATGTTATGTTTGAAGTATGTATTAGATATTTAAATGCAGATATACATAGCAGTCAGATATACAAATCTCAAGCTTGGGGAAGAGTGAGGTAAGGAACAGAGATATAAATTAGAAGGCATGAGCATACAGATGGTCTTTAGACTAAATGAAATCACCCAGAAGAGTTGAAGATAGCTGTTAATGGATTCTAGGAGATTGGTTCTAAATCACGAAGAAAAGAATAGCTAATGTCTCTTCTCCTAGACACTTTTCTTTTTTTTTAAAGAAGATGTTGGGGGTAGGAGCTTATTAATTGATTTATTTATTTTTGCTGTGCTGGGTCTTCGTTTCTGTGCGAGGGCTTTCTCTAGTTGTGGCAAGCGGGGGTCACTCTTCATCGCGGTGCACGGCCCTCTCACTATCGCGGCCTCTCTTGTTGCGGACCACAGGCTCCAGACGCGCAGGCTCAGTAGTTGTGGCTCACGTGCCTAGTTGCTCCACGGCATGTGGGATCCTCCCAGACCAGGGCTCGAACCCATGTCCCCTGCATTAGCAGGCAGATTCTCAACCACTGTGCCACCAGGGAAGCCCTAGACACTTATTTTGAGTTAAGCGCTTTATATGCATTTTTCCCTTTAAACCTTAAAAAAAAAAAAAAAAACTTATGAGGCACTAACATGATTATCTCCATTTTGGAGATAAGAAATTGAGAAGTTAACGGGACCGAGATAGCAGTAGCTGAACTGGATCTGAACCCAGGCCAACTGACCTCAGGACCTGATTCTACACTACTCTAAGAGCAATAATATTAAATAACAGTAGAGATATAAGCAAGCAGTTAAACACTGGAAGCAACTCAGACATTTCTGTTGATACTTGAAGAGTAGGAAGAACAATGATAAGTTTATCCAAAGGAAAGGATGCAAATGTGCTTAAAAAAAGAGCTCCATATTCATCTGCATTTCATCGGAGGGTGTGGAGAAACAAAATGCTTATAGATCACAGAATAGGCCAAAGGAGAGTGAAGAAAACAAATGAGCAATAAAAGCAGAGATGGGAATCCATCTGTGATAAATCTGAGATAAGATCTTTCTGATTATGAATTAACTTTTGCAAGCAAAGCTGGGTGTTAGCAATCTGCCTTTTTCATTAAGTGTTCTTTAGAGGAAAAGCTTAATTAACTAAATCATAAACAAAAAATTAACAAAAATTAATTTTTAAATTACATATGGTATTTGATAATTTTATACTGAGAGAAAGCTTTGACTATTTTTTTAATGATCTCTCTTTCATGTGTTCCTGCCATAAGCTTGGACATGTGCCTGAGGCTGCTGTATCCATTTAGCCAAATAACTTAGAATAAATATCAGCCAAAGGTTCAGGCCCTGGGTGCTTTCCACTGAATTTAATACATGCAAAGTAGCCTTTTTATCTTAAGTTTCTTCCCATCCAAGATGAACTGCATTGAGAATTGCCTTGCCTTGACTGCCAAGAAACCGACGGTGCAGCTGCACTTCACACACCCACACAAAAACCTCAGCCAAGAAAACAGGATAAGATTCTCTCTGTCATTTCTATGGCTGTTCAGCTGATCAAAAGCAAAAGTCCCTGATCTAAACACTCCAGTACATCAATTCCCAATGAACCAAGATAGAAAATAAGAAAAATCAAATGAAAAATAATACATGTTTAAAGTACACAAATCCTAGTATTACTCCATCTAATAAATAGAATATTATAGTGGTTCTAAAGTAATTTTCTTTTCAATGAATCTGTAAAACTCCAAAATTCTAACACAGAGCACACATTTTATTTTGGTGGGGGGGAGGTTTATTTCTTCTTCTTGTGCTATTTGGTTTCTTCGGTGATGCCTAGGAAATACCTTCACTTCTCATGAGCAGGAGCTGTATTTTATATTAGCTTTCTATGCTCCAACTACAGTAAATTGTCTTTCAATTCTTAGGACAGATAATACTATGTCCTTCCTCAGGGCCTTTGCACATGCTGTTTCCTCTTTCCTTTTCTCTATCCTTCTGACTCATCTTTGCCTACTTACTTTATGAAGCCTTCATATCTCAGTTAAAACTTTAATTCCTCAGGGGAGCCTCCTCAAACATTACTATATGATCATATATCACTGTACTTTTAGGCATAGCATTTAACTAATTATAATTATTTATTTGTATGATTATTGTTTCAACATCTGTTTATACCACTAAAGCATAAGTTTCTTGCTCACCATTCTAGCCCTAGCACTTGGTACACAAAAGGCACTAAACAAATTATCTATTGGATCCTCTTGAATAAACAAAGTAGAGCGTGTTTAATTGAGAAGTATTATGAAAATCTATTTTCATATTTTAGAAAGGAGATTCAAACAGAAATAAGAATCTGTATGATAAATTTTTGATGCCAAAGGAATTATTCATTTAAGAATCATCCATAAATCAACTATACTTCAATTTAAAAAAGTAAATTTAAAAAACAGAATTATCCAGCTCCTTATTATCTGCCTCCCACTGCTCTTTCACATGTGCTATTGCTAAATACCATTCCCACCAGAGGGCAGGCAGAGAAGGATATGCTTGATACTCCTTTAAAAATACAGATTTTTAAAATCTATCTAAAGCTACAGAAATGTCAGTTTCTACATTGTTAACTTATATTGTTTCTGCTAGAAATTGTGGCCAGTGCCATAGGTTGGTGTCTTTGAGTGATTTTTGGCAATTTATTCCAAGACCAATAGAAAGAACTCTGCAACTCAAACAGATCTGATCCTAGTCCCAGCTATGTCACTAACTCATTGTGATATCATAGCCAGATTATTTAACTGTGACTCAGTTTCTCAACACACACACAAAATAATGAAATTGAGCTAGACCACCTTTAAAATTCATTCAAATTCTGTTTTTATGATTTCGTTATAATGAACAAGAGATAACGTTTAAAATATCGCTCAACTGTTAACCTAGAACAGTAGATTATAGAATACTGAGAGGGAAAAAGTAACTCTAAGAACTTTTAGGACAGCAACAAAACCGTTCCTAACATTTACTACATGTTTATTAAACACCAGGAGATTTGCAAAACTTATTTCAAACCACCATTGCAACAACCGTTGTTTTTTTTTTTTTGCGGTACGTGGGCCTCTCACTGTTGTGGCCTCTCCCGTTGCGGAGCACAGGCTCCAGACGTGCAGGCTCAGCGGCCATGGCTCACGGGCCTAGCCGCTCTGCGGCATGTGGGATCTTCCCGGACCGGGGCATGAACCCATGTCCCCTGCATTGGCAGGCGGACTCTCACCAACTGCGCCACCAGGGAAGCCCGCAACAACCATTTTGAAGTAGGTATTTTCATCATCATACTGAACCTGTAAGTTCATGAAGGTGAAGTTTCTAATTAGATAAAACAGATTACTAAATGGTCAAACCAGGTTTCAGACCAAGTCCATTTCTAGAATTGTCCACCACTGTACAATAACATTACCTCTTTAGAGTTAGGTAAGTGGTCCTCATAATCAAATTAGGCACTAGAAGTAGACGGTTTATGCTCCATACTTGAAACCATATATGCAGCTTTCTAAATCTGCCATATTCCCCCATGCCACTCCTTCAACCTGGAATGGCTTTCCCTTCTTCCTTCTTTGCCAGGCTTGCTCTTCCTTAGCCTTCAGATCAGGAAGTCACCCCCCACCCCGAAGCTTTCCCCATCTATCCATTTCCAGATTATAGTTGTTCTTCCTTGCGCCCCTGATCACATGTACCTGTATCTGCCAAAGGATTTATCACATACCCTAATGTAATTGTCCGTGCTTGTGTGGGCAGGAACTTGTTCTTTTACCTAACACAGTGATTATTAACACCATAATGCCACATTCCTTTGATATAGGATTTTACATTTTACTACACACTTTCACATACATTCTCATTTAACACCTCCAAACCACATCTGAGAGACAGCTGTTACCTCTACAGTCTATAGAGAGAACCTTAGCCAAGAGAGGCCATGTAATTACAATGTAGTTACATGGCTAGCATCTGAACTCAAATCTGACTCCAAGTTCACTGCCAATATAGGTGGCTCCTGATTTAAAAGAAGAGCTCACTATTTAACGTTAAAATTCAAAACACATTTTCTCATAGAAAAAAAGCTTCCAGACGTACAGTACTAATAGTAATTCAAGAGTTAAACATTACATATGAACAATCTGCTGTGGGTAATTGCGTTAATGGATTCAGGAGTCCACTAAAGGCATTAAGTAAGCATCATGGCCTACTGAAGGCCTGGAGTAGTAACACAATAGCCCAATGGAGCTACACCAGTTCTTCATCATGGGACTGACTCCTAGGACTTGAAAAGGGGGCTCTAATAGCCTGAAGGGTAAGATTTCAAAGAGTCAGGGGATTGAGAGCTGGAGCAGGGCTCTGGAGCCAAAGAAGTAGTGTGGGACAGGGGAGAGTGGGGACAGGATGGTGACTAGAACCAAATCTCCAGGAGATGAGGGGGTGTGGGAGAACACATTTATGGATTTTTCACAGGAACAGAGGCACTATGAGGACTCTCCTTTCCATGCTCCCTTTGCTGCTATCTAAAGGGCTCTTTCTGTAATAGAGAATGAGAATCCTGATTCTACACCAAAACAGTTCCTCTTTCTTGCCCTTCCTACTTGCTATTGTCAATGCCACCTCCATATAATTAGTCTGGACCAACACTTTGAAAAGATGAAAAACAGTAACTGGGCCTCAGAGGAGACAGCAGTAGAAGCTATAGTAATGGGGAGAATGAAGAGATAGTAAGGGGGCTTCCCTGATGGCGCAGTGGTTGAGAGTCCGCCTGCCGATGCATGGGACACAGGTTCGTGCCCCGGTCCGGGAAGATCCCACATGCCGCAGAGCAGCTGGGCCCGTGAGCCATAGCCCCTGAGCCTGCGCATCTGGAGCCTGTGCTCCGCAACGGGAGAGGCCACAACACTGAGAGGCCCACGTACCGAAAAAAAAAAAAAAAAAAAAGAGATAGTAAGGGCTAGAAATACCCAGCAACAGAGAGGTAAAGAATCAAGCATTCCTGTGGCCACCCAGCAAAAGCAGCCTTCTATAAGAGACTCATGAGTCATGCATAGATAGGTACATGCTCAGTTGTCCAAACTAGGTTATAAGTAGAAGAAACACTCCAACTGAAAGTGATCTCTCCCTCCCCTGAATTTCTATAGTACTTACTATTTCTACCAAATGGCATATCATATGTGCTGCCTTATTTTGTAACAGTTTGCTTAATTACATCTTATGTTCCTACCATACTGTAAGCTTCCAGCAGCCCAGCATAAAGTTGCCATTTAAGTATTAGCTGAATATAACTGATGTTTTTCTTCCTTAAAGAACCTGTTTTGTTTTTTGTGTCTACTTGCTATCCCATAGTGGAATGAAAGACAAACAATACTGTTTTCATGATATCCCATTTCAAAGAGAGAATCCCTGACTCCAAAAGAGGATCACAGAGACTTACAATGGAGGTTAAGGTGCTAGTTTTATTGCCATGTGTTTGACAGCTGGATGAGATAAGAATTTGTGTGTTTCCAGTCCATCTCTGCCTTAAACAAATGTGACAGACATGAACAGTGTAAAAGAGAAACTTCAGAAGATTTAAATATATGTATTTACTTGCTCATTTCATCTGCAGAAGGCAATCTTATAAAACCAATGCACCCAGTGCACTTAGTCATATACTTGTATTAAGTTACAGGCCTAAAAATACAAAACAGCTTAGTGAAGTACCACGATGTGAGTTTTCATCTGTTGTATTTAATATTAAGTACATGCTGTCCTAAAAGCCTTCAAAGATGATTTGTGAAATCACCTAAATACTGTGAGGGAGAAAACTAATTTCTAATTATAAAGCATTAGTGTGCATGTACAGACATGTTAATAAAACAGTACCTAACATTTTGTGAGCACTTGGCAAGTTCCAGGAACTGTGCTAAATGCTTTACATGAATTATCTCATGAAATCCTTTCAACAACCCTATCAACTAGGTTTTAGGAGTAATATTATAATCTTGGTTTACAGATCAGGAAGCTGAGTCTCAGAGAGTATGAGTAACTTGTCTAAATTCACACACCAAGTAAGCAGTGGAGATAGGGTTCAAAGCTACAACGACTTCAAAGCCCCAACTCCTAACCATTATGCACTTCCTCCTCCCCTCCTCTGCATACTGAGAAAATTTCAAAGCCACCATCAGCTGTCGTCACACCTTGCGTATAACAGACACACCATTTACATTTACTCTGCATTTCATTTCTTAATATCTCCTACTACTTTTTAAAAACTGTTATCTTCTAAATTTATGAGAAAAACATTTGTAATGTTTTTTTTTTTTTTGGTGGTACGCGGGCCTCTCCCTGCTGTGCCCCCCACCCCCACCATGGAGCACAGGCCCAGCGTCCATGGCTCACAGGCCCAGCCGCTCCACAGCATGTGGGATCCGCCCGGACCGGGGCACGAACCCGTGTCCCCTGCCTCGGCAGGCGGACTCCCAACCACTGCGCCACCAGGGAAGCCCTGTAATGTTCTTAATGTTAGGAAAGCAACTAACATTGCTTTAACAGTTTCTTTTGGGAAACTAATGTATTTCAAAGAAATCAACTTGTGATATTTTAATACAGTACCATATAGCTACATACAGTACAGTTACTACACACTTACTACTTTCTATTAAAGTATGAAAACTTCTTTATAAGTAACAAAAGGTGTGGTAAGGGGGTCAGGAAGGAGAAAGAAACATTGTTAACAAAAGTAACTATACTTAAAGTTGGCCATATGAAATGGTTAGTAAAACAAGTTCTATATTTTGAAGCTACTCTGATACACAAGCTAAAAATTATTTGTTGTTTGAAAAATATTTGAATTACTGGCATGTTTATGTGACGTTATAATTTCTAAAATATAGGTGCAGACCAGTATTCACAGCTTCTCTAAATTCAATTTCAACTAAGAATTTTAAGTTACAAAAGCCTCAGAAGTTCTTACAGTGACAGACAATTTATCTGGGGAAACTGCAACTAACCAAAGGTTCAACATAGCAGGACTTTGATGAAAAGCAATTTTAACTGAATGTAATATAAACATTAAAAAAAAAAACTTTTTAAAATATAAAAAATGAAAATGTTTAAAGCTTTCCACACTTAATCTCAACTCAGGCATTTTATAGACTTTGTGGTATCAGTTCTGAGTGAGACTTCAGATGATCAGCTGCTCAGCATAGTCAAGAGAGGCTTATCTTTAGAACAGAACCAGCATGTGAGCGCCTCATCTGCACAGTGGTCAGTGGGGCATGTCTCTGTTAACAGGACTAAATTCCTGCACCATGCTATACTTGGACACCTAAAAGCCACACTCTGAACTTGGGAAGTCTAGATATTACCAGATATTAGTAGGTGTATCAAAGAGAAATAAGTACACACTTTCTCTCATGAGCTCCTTACCTTTTACCATGCAAGAATTACATGTAATTTTTAGACACTCTACATAAATATTGGTAAATGTCTGAATGTTCAGAACTCAAAAATTACCAGGTGTTCTCTCTCCAACAGTGGTATAATGGACACTAAGGGAAGCCTTTAATATTTTTCCTGTTGTAAATTGCACTCTTATCATTTAAACGGAGTATACCATCAACACCTAGTTTCGTGAAGATGATGAAAGGTAACAAAGACATATCTAAAAAATAGAAACTGGAGAAACATTAAGTCTCAAAGTTGTATGACTGTTCTGAAGATTAACGAACAAAATGTATGTGGAAATAACTCTTAGGAATGGTAAAACTGTTCCACAAATCTCAATTATTATAATATAATAAATATTGTTACTTATAATAAATAAGTAAATTCAAGGAATTTGCTTTCTTTAAAAGTAAGTCCACAAAATCAGTGGACTCAACAGCTATAAGGGAATTAAATGTTTAATTAAGTTTTCCTAAACATCTCATTACAATGTCATTGAAGACATTAGGGACTGAGTGGCTGAATCTCTGGTTATGCATCTTCCACTTTACACTCAGCCCTCAACCTTCTTTTTTTTAAAACACTGAACTGAGACTACAAAGAGTAGTTCACATCAAATGAAAATAAGTTAAGGGCAGACAATATCTCTTATTCATTTGTATATTCCCAACATGTTATATACAATGCCAAAAATACAGCAGGCACTAAACAAATGTGGAATGGCAGATGTTTCTTAGGAACTCAATTAATACTTGCTAGATGAGTGAATGAATTACAAAATGATTTATTAACCAAGGCTGCCAGGAAAATGTCACCTTTGCATTCACTTTTAAAAAGAGTGGCATTTCTAGATAAAGCAACCAACTTTTTCAAAAGTATGGCTAAGCTTCATAAAAAAGAAAGGATGCTACTTTTCAAAGAATATGTTGAACAACAATTCTATAATTATAATTATTATATTTACAAATGTCTGCATTAATTTTCTATTAAGATTTCAAAAATGCTCAATTTTTTTTCTCTTGGAATTTGGGAGTTTCTTCAAAAGACTATCTGCACAGGTGACCTGGGATTCTTATATTCAACAAATATTTACTGAGTGCACAGTAATTACTCCTGGGCACTAAATAAAATAAACGTAAAGCATCAGAGTCAAGAAATTATTACCAAGACTAACGTAAAGCTCAATGTAAGAAAATGTATTGACTTTAAGAGGAAGTTCAACAAAAATGAACACAAAGCCCAGTTAATAAATACCTTATTTCTAAAGGGTATTAAATCAAAGGCCAGCTAAAAATGGAGCTTTCACAGCTTCTTGTCACACATCTCCAGGTAAGAAGAGACACCACATGAAAAATGTGTTAATCCTTATTTCTCCTAGAATAGAAAAATTCACCAATTCCAACGGTAAAAGCATTTTCAAGATAATATTACCTAGGAACTTTGATATGACTTTTTCTAGTACATGTAGCATTTAAAATTCTAACAGTTCACAAATGCTATTAGCTGCATTTACTTGGTATACAGCATTTTCCTATTTAGGTTTCAACTACTATATAGAGTAGTGGTTTAACTCATTACTATTAATGCCAGAACAATTTAGGAAAAGTTCACTTGTTTTCTGAGTACTACTGACACAATGACTGAAACATTAAAATACTAAATAGCCTTCCCATTCACAGGGGACCTTTGTCAATAGCTAGAGTTATGTGATGAAGGAAAAATGTGAATAATGTGCTTCAGTGATAAAAATAAATTCATAAAGATGAACTCCTTAATACAATGTCACTGTATAGTGCTCACTCGACTTCTCTCCAAAGTCTTTTTTAATTCTCAAATTGCCCAGCAGTAGCTGGGTTCCATGTGAGGATGGGAAGATAGGTAGTGGTGGGCAGAGTCTGCATAATGAGGACAATGGGAACACTAGGTCCCTTCAAGGCAGGCTTCTGAGTGAGGGAGCAGCCCAATGGTGTCAAGGGACTGAATATGTACAGGGGGACTCAGCAAATTAGAAAATATACTGAAGATAACAGAGCTAGGTGTTTCATAGTCAGTGAAATGAGATACAAATAGGGAAAGAAGTTAACTACAATTAACCAGCTAGAATTAATCCAGTAGTGTTAGACTGGTATCAATGTGAACTGGTATCAGGTATCAGTGAGAACTCGTGACTTTTAATATAGAGAGAGAAGTAAATAGAGATGTGTGTGTGTGTGTGTTTCTTAACTCTGTCCACTGAGAAGGCCTGGGAATAATACCTCAGTAGCAATGAGAACACCTAGTGTGCAAATCTTGGTTTCTAAATACCACCTCAACTAAAAGTAACCAGAACTCCTTGGAGAAATGGTTGTTTCCAGGGGTAGGGCTGAGAAATAACAAAGTAAGCCTGGAACATCTTTTTGTGCCAGAATACAAGGAAAGTTCAAAAAATGATAGCGACATACATATGAAAGAATAGAAAAGCCAGCCTGAAAGGCTTCCCACTAGCCATAGTTGGGACAATTTAAGCATTAAAATAATGAGAGCAACAAATCCAGGAGTCCATGTTGATATAAATAAATAAATGCAGAAGATCAATCTTCAGAACAGTCATAAGATTTTGAGATTCACTATTTCCCCAATTTCTATTTTCCAGATATGTCTGTTATCTCCCACCATTTTCACAGGCCAAGATGTTGACAATACGCTGTTTAAATTTCTTCCTTATAGTAAAATGCAACTAATAAATAGAAGGAATGATGGAATTTGAAAAATTACAATTTGGCAACCATCAGAGTAATAAATAATTCAGGCAAGAAACATTCACAGATGCTGAAACTAGTGGGTGAAAGTGCTATGAGGAATGTGATGTTACAAAGTCTCCAAGTTTCTCCACACACACACACACACACAAGGTATTAATTACAAAGGGGAAAAAAAGTAACTTTACAGTTACAGAAACGGAGTAGACACTATCTTAATCAAGTGATCAAAGGTAACACTACATAAGACAAACTGACACCATGTGCCACTCAAAAGGATTTAATGAAAAGAATCATTTCTGTGACAGTCCAGCCCAAAATGCCTAACAGGGATCTAATCATATGAAAACATCAAACAAATCCTAATTTAGATACAATCTACAAAATGACACTTTTGACAATTACTGGCCAAAGATATGCAAGGCAAGGAAATACTATGGAATTGTTCAAGATTAAAGAAGACTACAAATTCAGGACAACTGGGTATAATGAACACTCTTGGATCCTTTGGCTATAAAGGTCATTATGAGGATAAAAGGCAAAATTGGAATGAGGGTCTCTGGACAAAGTGTATATGAGTTCTTTGTTCTGCTCCTGCAACTTTTCACTAAATTTGAAATTGCTTTCAATTAAAAAAACTGTATTAATAATCTTTCTTTTTCAATTATGCAGGCAGAAAGTTCTAATAATTGCTAACTTCTTCATTACTTTTGTATTTTATGGTTTTCTTCAAGAAAGTATGGTAATCTTTTAACACTAACAATGATAATAGCAAATATTAGGCCCTTATTAGCTGTCAAGTATTGTTCTAAGCTCTATATATTGATTAACTCATTTAATCCTCAACACAATCCTCTAAGGTGGGTACTATTACTACCTACATTTTACAGATGGGGAAAGTTAAAGACAAAGATTAAGGTACTTGCCCTAGGGGAAAAAAAATATACTGTTACACAAATAGTTGAATCTAAGAAGTCAAGCTCCACACTTTCTATGGAATACTGTCTCTCTAGGAAAGGACAGCTGTACCTTGGAGTTTCTCAAGATACCAGTAACTAGAAGATGAGAGACCTCAGTGATTATAAAGCCTCAGAATCCATAAAACATTTACTTGTTGTTCAACATTCATTTAGTAGCAGGTTGAAAAGATGTAAGATCCTAAGTTCATAATATTGGAAATTTCTAGTACAGATTTATGATGTTTATGTAGCAAAAAACTAATAATAAATTACTACAAAAATATTTATGATACTTATGGGCTTCCCTGGTGGCGCAGTAGTTGAGAGTCCGCCTACCGATGCAGGGGATAGCAAAAAAAATTTTTAATTTTTAAAAAATTAAAAAAAATATATTTATGATACTTTTGAAAACTAGACTTTAAAGAAGACCAATTCTTCTCTTAACTTTGGTTGCATTCAGGAATAACCTGAAATTTAAGTAGTTTTTTTTTTTTTTTAGGAACATCGTGATTACATTCGTTTAAAACACTAAAACATTTAAACTTTACTATTTCACTACTGTAAAAGTAGAGCTGGAGTTGAAATAACCTTTTTTTTTTTTGCCTTTTCTAATTGTCTATTCAATAATTCCCAGTTATATTTCTTTGTTCTCTTGAATTGGCTTATTTCCCAGATCCAGAAGCGCTTTCCTGCTTTAACTTTTTTTTTTTTTTTTTTTTCAGGTCCCAGCTGTGTCAATGTGGAAGAAAGTAATTCTGCTTACTTTGGTGAAACAGTGTTGGAGACAAAACAAGAAGTTATTTCCAAATAATTAAATTCAGAGTTCTTCTTAAATTATAAATTGCCCTCTTATTTCTAGTGAGTAATGATTATCTATTTTATTGTTTTTTGGGTTTTCTTGCGGTACGCAGGCCTCTCACTGTTGTGGCCTCTCCCGTTGCAGAGCACACGCTCCAGACGCGCAGGCTCAGCGGCCATGGCTCACGGGCCCAGCCGCTCCGCGGCATGTGGGATCTTCCCAGACCAGGGCATGAACCCGTGTCCCCTGTATCAGCAGGCAGACTCTCAACCACTGCGCTACCAGGGAAGCCCTGATTATCTATTTTAATGGAAGTGTTGACAAACCAAAAACCACAGAAGTGACCTCTAAGTCCTGCCTAGCCAATTTACTTGCAAAATAAACAAATTCTTACATTCCAGAAGACAAATACCATATCTATTCGTAATTTATCCATGTCTTCAGTCTACACAAATGCTACTAATAAAAATATTACACCAATTTGGTATTTCAGAGAATTCTGCTCCTTGCTTCCTATTAAGAAAAATGAAAGACAATCACAATATCAAATTAATTTCTGAAAAAATATTATCCAAATTTTTCATTAAAAAATATAGAAGGTACTTCCCTGGTGGTCCAGTGGTTAAGACTCCGCGCTCCCAGTGCCGGGGGCCCCAGATTCGATCCCTGGTCAGGGAACTGGATCCCGCATGCATGCTGCAACTAAAAGGTCCTATGAGCCGCAACTAAGACCCAGGGTAGCCAAATAAATGAAGACAGCACCGTAAACTAAATAAAACTTCCATTTCTTATAGTAGTCTAAATCTCATAAAAGTATTGCTTTTCCTAGAATTGATAACAGCAAAGTACTGCCTATAACTACTTACAATTTAATAACTCTTTTTATAATTTCATAAAAGCATATCTTCCTAGACAATTCTCTGGACGCCTTTAGAAACTTTATATTCATTGACTCTCTAATGTTATATTTGTTCTTTTCCCTACTGAAAAGACCTCACCTGACAAAAATTCATGAGTAACTCAAAAGATAAGAACTCTAGGACATCATGAAGACACAGCATTGCAAAAACCTTCTACATTCTTAGGCTCTTTATAGTAAAGTTACCAGTAGTTGCGAACAGTAGTTGGTATTCTTAGATATTACTTAAATGTGATGAATACTATTTGCCTTTTGGGGGTGTTTAGGTCATGTGCCAAGAATCATATTTTCCCTAAACTTAACATGTATCTGGAGGGCATCACTTTCTCAAGATTTCCAAACTAACTCAGAATGACAGCACCTAGTTTTTGCCTCCTCGAATTCACTTCTTTGATCCTCCAATGATGCTTTTAAAAACACCTATGTTTCCTCTTGCACAGTATAGACATGTCTGGTGATCCAGGTGAACAAAGTCAGGGTTTCACCTTGTCAAAGTAAAAAGAGCTGTGCAGAGGTGAAAATTTGTAACAGCAAGGAAGATTTTTTTTTTTTTCGGTACGCGGGCTTCTCAGTGTTGTGGCCTCTCCCGTTGCGGAGCACAGGCTCCGGACGCGCAGGCCCAGCGGCCATGGCTCACGGGCCCAGCCGCTCGGCGGCATGTGGGACCCTCCCGGACCAGGGCATGAACCCGTGTCCCCTGCATCGGCAGGCGGACTCCCAACCACTGCACCACCAGGGAAGCCCACGAGGAAGATTTTGGAAAGGGTAGAAGTAGAGCAAAATTTACTGATATAGTGTCCAGTGATGAGAGTTATATTAGCTCATTTAATTAAAATACCAAAATGGGATTTAATAAAGCATGTATATTTGGGAAATAATATACTCATCATAAAATTCAGAGTGGGGAAAAGAAGAGGTATATGAGAAAATCCATTTATAATCCAAAAACTTTGGCCTGAAAATGTCAACATATCAGATTTTCTGAAGGAGTGGCTATATTTTACATCTTGGGACCCATGCTGCCAGACCCCACACACCTACTTCTGGATCCAGAATAACCTTTTAAGCTTTTCTTCTACCTATTCTTGTCAAAGTCTAGTTTCTCTTGCTCATCAATCTGTTATAGCTGTTTGTCAACTAGGTACCCCTTTTCTCTCTGTCATCTTCTGAGACAAGACTCATGATCACCAGGGAAAGGGGGTCAGAAAAGGAAGTAATCAGAGAATATTGCCACATGACCTAAGCCAGTTACTTCCTGAACTTTTTCGAACTAGAGCAGGCAGGAAAGACTCCTTTCTCTTTGGTCAAGATCCTGGGAAAAGGTAAGTTTACAACTGCCCACAGCCACAGAGTTTAGCCTCTAGGAAATGCAGTAGGAGAAAATAAAAGCAAAATCCAGAAAGAAACAGAGAAATGCAGATAACCAGGGTAGATTAAGCCCCTGACTACATACCTACACTTTCCTTAAGTTAAATATAGTTTTTAATTAATATAGATTGATTTTCTCCTACATCAATTTTTTCTCAACTGGGTCATTCCATTAAAAAACACACTTTTATATATTTTCACCTTTTAAAAAATAAAAAAAACTGCCTTCATATCATATTTATCTTCAGGTTGTCACAGCCCCACTTCTCTTCTCCTTTTGAAAAGTCAACAATATTTACTGTCTGCACTTCCTCTTTTATCCACTCCGATCCGACGTTCACTTCCACCACTACAGTGCAACTGCTTTGTCGAGATCACCAGCAACCTCAGCCTCTACTTTGCCGATCCAATGGTGGGTCTCTGTCGTGAGCTTACTCAAACTTCTGGAGCATCTGACACTGACTATGCCTTCTTTCTTAAAATATTTCCTTCATATACTTCAGCACTCTAGATTCTCCCGGTTCCCCTCATACCTCACTGGTCACGTCTTCTCTTTCTTCTTTCCAGGATCCTTCTCCTCTCAGCATTCAGTCCTTCACTTCTTTGCATCGTGATCTCCATGTTTCTCAACGTTTTGTGGGTTTTTTTCCCATTATTGATCAGGCCCAACTGAGCCTGTTTCAACTTCTTTTTCCCCTAATTGCCTCCATCTCCAAGAAATTTTAATACCACAGATAATACATAAAACCTAGGCACCGTCCTTAATTCCTGTCCCCACCCCGATCAACTTCGTAAATCTAATCCAACAGCAAATCCTGCCAGCTATTCCTTCAAACTATATCTCAAATCAGACCTCTCTGCTACCTCCCTCTACCAGCTCACCACAAGACCCTCAACAGGCCTTTTACTTCTACTCCTGCCTCTTTTCTGCAGAATCTAATATCCACGCAGTAACTACATAATCTTTTCAAAAGATAGACCACACATCCTTACTTAGCTCGAAACTCTTAAATGGAGCTAGACTTTCAGTAAGTATACTGACATTATACCTAAAATAAATCCCACATTCTTTATTAGGCCCTTCAAGGCCTTATGAGATCTGGCCCCTGTTTATCCCAGTGATCTTGCTTGTCTCCTACCACTCTCCCCATTCCTAATGACTATGTAGCTACACCAGACTTCTATAGTCCCCTAAATACTTTGAGGTCATTTCAGCCTCAGAGCCTTAGCCTGGCTGATCTCTAAACCTGGAATATACTTCATCCAGACCTTCCTGTGACTCACTCTCTCTCCTCACTCAGGTCTATAATCAAATATCACTTCTTTGGGAAGTTCCTCATTGACTACGTTACTTAAATAGCCCCCACCCTACCTAGTCACCGACCATGTATTACCCTGCTTTACTTGTATCATATCACTAATCTGTTCCAGCAGTCCTGTGTGTATATATGTACACACACACACACACACACACACACACACATACGCAGACTTGTTCATTATCTGTCTTCCTAAAAGAGTTCTAACTTCATGAAGGTAGGATATCTATTTTGCTCAATGCTCTAACCCCAAAACCCAGAATAATGCCAGTGAGTCACTTGCAATTAATAACATCATTGATGACAGAGTATCCCTGCAACAAATTTCCCATTACTTGAAGTAATTTGAGTCTCTCTCTTTATCTTCTGCCACTAAAAAAAGACTTATTAAGACATACAAACTGCTCAAACTTTAAAATAAAGCTCTGTAGTAAAAAAAAAAAAAAAAAAAAAAAAAAAAGAAGACATAGTATACTGTAATTTCAAGCCAATCAACAAAGCATGTTGAACAATCAGTTATGCACAGTAACTTATTAAGTGTTTAGTTTTGTGATAAATTCAGCCTCCAGTACTTAATATAGTGCAGGTTCCATTAGAAACTAGAGTGATTACTTTGGGGGCATTACTGAAAAACACTCAAAGAATCTAGACACAGGCCTAAAACATATATCCACTAACTTAAAACTTAAGCTTCCCTTTTTTTTCAAAAGCTTCCAATAACACATCTAAAAGAGAATGCAGTGTAAAGTCGTGGTCAGATTCATGCAACTGAGCATGCTCATTAGAAACAGGTGAGAGAAATTTAAACAACTACCAAAGCAGATCAATCTTCAACTATCTCACACTGAAATCTGGGATATGCTTACCTTTGCTAAGGTCACAGGCTCTGGATCAGTGGGTATGCAGCTAGCACACAGAAACCTATTATTATTCATTGTAGTAGAGCTGTAGCACTATCATTAAAATTCTGCCACAAAATATTTGGTACTGGTCAAAACATGGAAAATAAGGATGTTAGAATTCTATATTCTTACAATATATAATTCAGAAACCAAATAAGCATATGTAAAGGGTAAAGAATTTCTTGGGCCTCCCCTTTCTAATTACTCACCCTCCCATTTCCCCTTTTCCTAGGCCACCTCTATCCCCTTCCAAAAAGTTCAAGGCAAAGAACTGTCACTCAAGTTCTTCACGAGAAGTAAATTCTGCGAAGGATTTGAAAATGGCTAGTGATAGTGCCATCTAGCAATGAAGGATTATTCTGTCAACTAGTTTCTTGCCTGTCTTAGCTTAAATTCATTTTTATTAACCTAACAATATCTTTTCAATCCATAACCAACATAATTATCCATAAAGAAAATAAATACTGACATTTATTACATTAAGATGTAATAAGATGTAATCCCAACTTCCAACTCTTATACATAGTGGTAGTACTTTTTGAACAAAATCCTTGCTGAAATGAAAATTTTTTTAAATGTTCAACTTTTTAAAATGTCAGTAGAGTACTTCCCTTTTTCTTTAAGCATAATCAGATCTACCAGTTCTTAAGAAAACCCTTTACTTGATCATACTACCTGTTTGTAACTACCATTCAATTTCCTCCATTTTCTTGCCTACCCCTTAAATAGGGGGTTGGTTACCCATATATCTACTTCCTATCTACTCCTTCTCTCAAATCATTTTTTATTGTGGCAAAATACGCATAACATAAAATTTACCATCTTAACCATTTTTAAGTGTATAGTTCAATGGTATTAAGTATTCATATTGTGTAACCATCACCACCATCCAACTCTACAACTCTCTTCATCTTGCAAAATGGACACTCTGTACCAATTAACCAATAACTCCCCATTCCCCTCCCCCTAGCCCCCGGCAACCACTATTCTACTGTCTCCATGATTTTGACTACTCTAGGTATCTCATATAAGCAGAATCATACTGTATTTGCCTTTTTGTGACTGACTTAGCATAATGTCTTCAAGGTTCATCCATGTCGTAACATATGTCAGAATTTCCTTACTTTTTAAGACTGAATAATACTCCACTGTATACCACGTTGTGTTTATCCATTTATTTGTTGATGGACATGTGGGTTGCTTCCACTTAAATCTTTTTTAAGATTTATTCCGTGTGTATATGTGAGTCAATTCCCCATACCAATGTTTAAAGTGATATCCTGTAGGTCAATGATTTTCTTCTTGTCATATCTAATGGCTTTTTTCCAATACATTGTATTTCTCTATTTAGCACTACTGGCCACTTTTCATCTCTCCTCTCTCTATCCCCCAGTGAGAGAGACAGAGAGAGAGAAGAAATGACTTACAAAGATTCATATAATATAAAGAGAATTAAACATGAAGGATGTTAATGGACCAGAGAAATAAAATCAAACTAAAAGCATGCACAAAATATAAATGAGGTCCTTAATAAAAGCTACAAAAAGTAGACAAAGAAGGAAATAAAATCAGTCACAAATCATCCCCTCAGGAATACAACTATTCTTATTACAGAGAACTAAAAAAAGATTCTTCATGAGGGCTCTCAGCAGATACTTTGCAATATGGTGGACTACGCCCTCAACTATACAACCATCCGTCACTTCCTGAAAACTCTCCTCTACAGACTTTCAAGAAAGTGCACCTCCCTGATTCACCTCCCATGTCTCTGATGGTCATTATTTATTTCATTAGCTAATCCTTTGCTTTTGTCTTATTAGCAGAATTCCCAAGGGGCTATTCTCTTTCCTTTTCCTTCTCTTAGTGAACTCTTAATTCATATAACTCTAACTATGTCACCTTTATATGAGGGAATCACAACTCTATATTGTTATTTCTGTTTTAGAACATAGCCTTTAAGCAGCCATAAGCTCCTAGTGATAAACACCTGTTTTATACTTTTTTTTTTTTTAGCTATTACCTGGTAAGGAAAGAAAATTGATGATGGAAATAGAAACTTAATTTCCTTCAATGCAACTGACATTTGCTGTTTCATTTTGTTAGACTGATCTAGACTCTTAGTTTTAAACTAATAACTTAAGTAAGCAGCTGATTTTAAACACTTTGAATCAAAAGTATCTAAATGTCCACCATTTTCAACACCTCGGAAGAACTCACACTGATGCAAAGCGAAAGAGAAACAGAAGACTGGCCAAATGTTAGAGGAATGCTTATTAAGGACCTCTTATTTAAGAGCACCTTAACCAGATGAGAAAGTTAGACAATAAACATTATTTGTACTTTGTACCCTATCTGAATACATAACCATCCACAGAGTGAAAAGATTTTTAAGACATAATATAAATGCTATGTGATTTATCCCATGTTTTAATCATACATTCCCTCTGAGACATATTTATATATGTAATATAACAGATTATATGCATACATATGTTTCAGAATTATAGAAATACGTCATATTCAAATCGAAATGGTTATCTAGTATCTGTGAAATCTTTATTTTCATTGTAATTTGCATTATTTCTATTACAGTTGCTTCTAAATTGCTAAGTAATATTCAGTGGAACTGAAAAAAAGACCCAAGTAAGCATAAAATTTGTTTGAGAAAAGATTTTTGTAAAACTGACCATCTTTGAAGAGGAAAATATTATTACCAACGAACAAGTTCTTCATCCAAAAGAGCAGGAACAAAATATTTGTTCCACCTAAAGCAGAATTTGATATAGTGAATCTCCCGCAATAACATATATTTTAACAACCAGAACTTGAACCAGAGTTCTCCTACCCACCCCCTTGCCAAACCAAGGATTAGTAAAGCAAAATTTAACACACATCCATGTGGAACTGGTTCCCAGTTGGTGCGGTAAGGGAGGAAAGAACAATAAGATGTTCAAGAAAGCCTATTGTTTTCTAGATAGTCCATCACAGTGAAAAGTGGACAGCCCTCATTTTTACCTTCTGCAGAAGGTTCTGTTACTGTACTCCAAACTTGAGGTATCCCTTGAGTCTGTGAACACAGCAGAGGAGAAATGTAGAATAATTCAGGAATACAGAAAACCATAAGGCAAATTCACAATTTTAGAATAGTACTTCCTTAAATTATAAGAAAAGTGTCATCATATGATGAATATATAAAAGTTGGGTTTTTGTTATTTGAGAAAAAATGAAGGCTCACAATGTATCTAATTCATGTGTCCACACAGAATAGAAATTGTCAAGTTTTCTAAAGCCCAAAGTACAGAGAGATGTAATAGGCAGTCGGTCGCTGCATCCTATTCTGAGAGGTGGTCTCTATTTCAGAACAAAACCAAGAAAGAACTATAAAGGAAGACAGAGCTATCTCAAAGCCAAGTATCTTCTATAGATTAAAAAGTCATAATTAATCCCAGAAAATCAGTACATGCAATGGCCAAAGTCTCCAAAAGTCAAGTATCCTGAAGTAAAACAGGAAGAGTGCCAACAATAAAAGAGAAGGAGAAAGAGAGAGAAAAGAAGACAACTAAACTAATAAAAACCAAAACAGTCCTGACGAAGAGATCTGAAATTAAGGGTACAGAAAGACTGAAATACTAACATAGAATAAGATTAAGAAAGATTAGCAATTTATTGCGAGTGCTCTGAATTCATTTGGGTAATTATATAATACAAAGAAAGCTATCTGATTAAAAGGAATAAAAACATACTTTATACAAAGTACAAAAATCAATCCTGATTAATATAAAGCAGTGTTTGCAAAATGATCAATTTACCAACTGATCAAGTAATATTTATGCTACTGTTATAGAAAAAAACCCATGTTAATACACTTAAATGTTGGTTGATAGAATAAATGAACAATACGTTCATGTCGACTACTCTCTACATAAAAGAAACTTTGACAACAAAAGACTTTTGTTAGTGGTGCAAATAATGACATCTGTCATTCTGAAACCAGACTCTACCTCAAGGACAGGCCTTCCCTTGTATAAACCACTTTCTGTGGACAATGAAAACCCAGCACCTCTATAGATGGCTAACAACTGCTTCTCCTAGAACTAAAAGTATTGTATAAAAGTTGAAAACTGTTAAACATCTGGGCTAATAAAACAGCATAAGCATTTGAAGCATATTAAGTGCCTTGTGTTTTTAAAATGTGCTATATTAATTACAAATATCCTGAAAACTATTAATCCAGTAGAGTCCTTCCCAGGGAAGGGTGACAAAAGGTGAAAAAAGTAAATGTCCCTTTATACACAACTAACTCCTCTGGCCTTACCTGACTTCTGCAGGCAGACTCACATACTTCTTTTTCTATTAACCCACAGTGCCTACTACCTATCTTGATTACAGATAGTATCACATCCTTTAATTACTTGTCAACAGAACTTTCTCCAATGATAGACTACAGTCAGGTGGAGGACAGAAAACATATTCTTCAGCTGTGTATCTTCAGTATCTGTGTATTTTCATTCTTCCCACTCAAATCCACATTACATTAAACTCACAGCTGATTTTCCTGCCTATAGTGAATTCATCATCCTATAACTCTTCCATATTATATGACTTTCTAAAACAAGAAGCTGTAATATCTCCTAATATTTAGTGCAAGGATGATAAAAATGTTAAAATACACTACACCACCTCCCACATACGTAGTAAATATTGCCAACCAGTAATTTCTACAGTAATATCCTTCTTTGCTATTGAGACCAGGCACAGATCGAGCATCCTTAAAACAGTCCTCCAGGCAATCACTATCATTTGGTAAGCACTGGTGTATCAGTGGAATCTTACTTGTCATTCTTAAAGCAGTTCATCAGACTTAAACATCAAGGCTCACTAGTCTGGTCTCCCTGTCTAACTAACCCTATTTTCTACAATTCCCCAACTCAGAAATATTAGTCTCCAACATCCCCACCATGTGCCACCTTCACACCTGCCTTACAAAAATAGTAACAACAGACAGTCATTGAGCACTTGCTATGTAGTAGGCACTAGTCTAAGCACTTTACATGTACAAATTCATGTCATCCTCAACACTTTGATGTAATAGATAACCTTTACCCCTAACAGATGACAAAACCAAGACACAGAAAGGTTAAGCACTACCTGTTAATAGCAAAAGACAAATATTAAAACAATGATTTATTCTTGTGTCGTACACTAAAAAATTACATTTCTGGGCTTCCCTGGTGGCGCAGTGGTTGAGAGTCCGCCTGCCGATGCAGGGGACACGGGTTCGTGCCCCGGTTCGATAAGATCCCACATGCCGCGGAGCGGCTGGGCCCGTGAGCCATGGCCGCTGAGCCTGCGCATCCGGAGCCTGTGCTCCGCAACGGGAGAGGCCACAACAGTGACAGGCCCGCGTACGGCAAAAAAAAAAAAAACAAAAAAATTACATTTCTGACTTATAAACTGTGCTTATTTGAGGGATTTAGGACTAAAGTCTGGAATTATACCTATATACTTCCTCATTTTAATGTGCTAACCTGTATGTTTATCCCTCTCTCTTTCTCACTTCTAAGAAAATTTTCTCTCTTTCAAAATCTTGCTGAAGATTCACCTCCCTAATGAAGACTTCCTCATAATAAATCTATTCATTCTCTTAAACTCCCACAATAGAACCACTGACCTAGTATTTAATCAAACCTTCCTGTACTGTTATTTATCATTTCATCTGTGCACATGTAACAATATCGTAAACTGGAAAAACAAGGCCTTATCTTATACTTACTTGTATAAGTGAATATCAGTCACCATAGTGACTGATATGTCTACTACTGTAAACATACAATATTGTGTTGATGGACGCCACAAAGATAATGGCTACCTTATTATCTATAATGGTCTACATTTTGAGTTACTCTGCTGATAATGTCAAGCAATGTGCACTGATCCTTTTACATTTTTTTTTTATTCCAGCCTCATTGTAACCAACAACATACACATGAAAAAGCAGATAGATTTTATCAACATTTAGAGATCCATTTATACTTTCACACCCAGAAGAAAATCCTTATGAATATCAAGGATCTATACAAAGGAGATAGTTATAATCTTCCTTACTTTTAGAAATTTAACACCCATAGTCAGGAATTCTTTTCGTTTATATTTCCTTTATGTAACATTTACATTTTTGCTTTCCTAAACAGAAAGAAAACACTCAGTCATTTATCTCTAGCCAGGCTTTATATACACTTCAAAACATCCATCATTAAAGGCCGACATCTTTCATTCTCTCAGACAATTTCAGTTCCTTTAAATTTCTCATCAATAAACAATAATAATAATAAACCTTCAGCAAATTTTCCAGATGTCTATTCAATCTGTAAAGCCCAAAATTACACAATGACCTTAGGTAAGATTGAGACCTGTGCTGAACAGGATGGAAAGATTACCTCATGAGTGTCACATGTTAAAATAACTATTTAACCTAATGAGTTATCATTTTTAAAAACAGTACATTACTTAATCAGTTTTTTAATCTACTATGGTCCCTAGATCTTATACATAACCAATAATTTTCTATCTATATTTTCCTTCATGAGGTAGCTGGCTACTATTTAACTGCTCATTCATTAATTTTAACAACTGATCCAGTTTATCAAAATCTGTCTGAAATCTAATACTAGTTTTTTAAATAGCTTTCATTTGTATTGGACTGTTGCCATGTGCAAATTAACCAAGCATTCTCTACACACACACACAAAAAGTACATTCAGGTCATGCTGAAATTTTTCTATATGAGATCAGTATCAATTTTTGAGGAACACAACTTTACTTTTTCCCCACTGACAATATTCCATAAAGATCTCAGGTACCTTTTACCAACCAGAGAATTGCACACTACAATGGTGAGTATGTAGTCTAATATATCTATTCATTTTATTGATGAATATTAAGAGACTGAATCAAAAACCTTACAAAACTTTAAATAGAGCTGAACATTTTAGTTCGTTCAGCATTATTACAAAGGTAAGTAAGTCAACACTTACTTAGTGCCTATCGAGTGTTGCCAGGAATTATGCCAGGCACTTTTACTACACTACTCATTTAAATCACACAAGAATTGCATTTTACAAGTGAATTTTTAAATGTGCCAAATGTCTTAATGTTCATAAAGAGAAGAGCCAGGATTTAAATTTGTACAGCTTGAAAGTCCACACGTCTCCTTTAGTATGCTACCTACACTTCCATTTCTAGCAAATTTTCAGGTAACTGAAGGAGGAGCTATATGGGGGCTACCATTTATGGTCTACGTCATTATCCCCTTCCAGAACTCCTGGCCAACCCTCACAGCCTACCACAAACACCACCTTCTGTGTATAATCCTATCAGAGAGTTCATTAGTCCTTCCATACCAGAACAACAAAGCTATGAACATGATGTCTGCTCACCATTCCTTCTTCCTTTTAGCTCAATCTGGCCACAGGCTCTTAGAAATGCTGTTGCTCAGTTCTCATCTTTGCGCACATTGCCCTTGTCTCCATAATTTAGCAACTTCAACCCTACCTAATACCTCCTTTTAATAAGTTATCTTTAATTATTTTTTAAGGTAAAGTCCTATATCTACTACAGTATTTACTGATTAGGGATTTAACACGTCTTTTTTACCTGTAGTTTTATTAGTACTGTTAGTGCTCTGATTACAACATTGCACAGGTTTTCAGTAGTCTGCTCCAACCCCGATTTTTCCCATAAGTTCTAATTTTTAAGTTCATAATTTTGCAAAGCATAAGTTTTCCAGGAGTGCATATATTTCATTATGGCAGAAATGCCTGTACTCAAAGTATGAACTGAATTACTGAGAATGCAATGCTCATGGGGCACTATACACTCATTCATTCAATTCATTAGACAAATCTTTACTGAAAATCAAAGTAAATAAGGCACTGTTCCAGGCACTGAAGACACAACAATGACGGGCAAAGTATGACTGTATGTTTGTGCGTGTATGCATGTGTGTGCATATATGTGTGTATGTACCTATATTCATATTCAACTGAACAATCTCAAATTACATATTATTGCATTCTAATCTCTTTATCAACAATTTCCAAACCTTTTCAGAAGAATTACTTTTTGTTTCTCAAGAGAAATCTTAAACAGAAACAGAATATACCAGATAAAAGCAGAACTCTACCCATTTATCCCTGTCCCTGAGATATCTCCAGGAAACCCGGGGCTTGTCAGGCTATGATTTAAAAACCACTGGTCTAACAACAATGCTCTGCCTTTTTACATGAAGCCTGTAATAAATAAAAAGACTATGACATGGTAAAATCAACTGAGAAAAATGACACTGAGAAAATCAATCAGGTCACCATAAAGCTTCTAGTAGAGGTTTATTTCACTCAACTCCTCTCTCTTCCCTCCCATGCAGCTGTTTTAGTAGGAGCCCTAAGATACTTCCTCCCAAGCCCTAATCCCCCAAGAAGGTTATGTGAGAGACTGGGGTTTGGAGAAAAGGAAGCATAAAGCAGATAATTTAGGCCAACTCTTTGAAGGCTTAGGGGGAAATCGTCTCACCACCATAATGGTAAAATCTTAGGGGGTGGAAATTAAGGTGAAAGCCTAGGAAAAAAGAGACTTAAGAAGCTATTTAACTTGAAAAGACCTTAAGCTGAAAACAAACATACATTCTCATAAATCACAAAAGATCCCACAAAACTCACCACGGTGGGAAATCAAAATGGGGTTTAAGTACAGAATCCCCTTGAATTTGGGACACAGTAATAAACAAAATAGACAAAGACCTCCCCCCACCCCGCTTTCTGAGGCTAACGTTTTCAGGGGTAGGGGACAGAAGGGAGACAAACATAACAAATAAGTCAATTATATTATAACTTAGAAGCTGATTCCTGACATGGGGTAAAGAAAGTGTGAAGCTAAGTAAGAGGGATCAACAAGGGTGCCAAATGACCAAGAGAGGGGCAGGGGGACATGGTTTGCAATTTGCAATTTTAAACAGAGTGGTCAGGGTAGGCCTCAAGGAGAGAAGAGCCCGAAAAAGAGATAACGAATTAGCCAGGAGGACATCTGCATTCCTGCAGCAAGGATTCCATCTGGGCAGAGCACATTGAGTGAGAGAAATGGAAAAGACAGAAAACGGAAGAGAGGAGGCTGCAGGAGAGGACAGATCATGTAGAGCCTTACAGATAGATCTTTGTAAAGATTTTAACTTTTACTCTGAGCCATTACAGGGTATTGAGCAAATTTGATTTATATCTTAAATAGATTACTCTGCTAAGTGAAGAACAAATTTCAAAAGAGCATAAGTATACAGAAGGAGACCCTCAGGCAGCTACCACAATTATCCAGGAAAGGGATGAGGGCTGAACCAGGGTGGTAGCACAACAGGTGGTGAGAAGTGGTTCAAATCTTTTTTTTCCTTCATTCAAACGTAGTTAGTTTTGTGGGCTCCATTCAGCTTACCACAAACTCCAAATCTAGAATATACTAGTGGCAACAGACTCCACTGGATCTCCAAGTCCTTTACTAATATCTACATATTGCTGAGATATCTCATATAAATAGTCTTACTGAGTTTTTGACCATTCTAGCACTTTCCCCCATGAAACTTATACTCATTTATTTCTATTCCTACCCAAGTTCATATTACTTTAAAATAATATGGGGGGGGCTTCCCTGGTGGCGCAGTGGTTGAGAGTCCGCCTGCCGATGCAGGGGACACGGGTTCGTGCCCCGGTCCGGGAAGATCCCACATGCCGCGGAGCGGCTGGGCCCGTGAGCCACACCTACTGAGCCTGCGCGTCTGGAGCCTGTGCTCCGCAACAAGAAAGGCCGCGATAGTGAGAGGCCTGCGCACCGTGATGAAGAGTGGCCCCCCGCTTGCCACGACTAAAGAAAGCCCTCGCACAGAAACGAAGACCCAACCCAGCAAAAATAAATTAATTAATTAAAAAAAAAAAAAAAAAGCTCCATTAAAATAATATGGGGAAAGGAAATGGAGAGATTTAAGTCTATGTATCTTTCATTAAAGTCAGTGGTATTTTTTTCCTTCTTTCTTTTTCTTCTTCCCGGAGTATTTCATCAGATGCCTCTTTTAGAAAGTGAAAACAAAACCATAAGAACACCTTTTTAAAAAAAAAATGTTTATTGAAGTATAGTTGATTTACAATGTTGCGTTAGTTTCACGTGTAGAGCAAAGTGAATCAGTTTTCATATACATATATCCACTCTTTTTTTGGATCCTTTTCCCATATAGGTCATTACAGAGTACTAAGTAGAGTTCCCTGTGCTATACAGTAGTTCCTTATTAGTTATCTATTTTATACATAGTAGTGTGTATATGTGAATCCCAATTTCCCAATTTATCCCTCCCCTCCCAAGCAAACCTTCTTCTATATTAATAATAATACTGAGTTGATGGAATAGTTTCCTGTATTTTCTCATTTCCAAATGTTACCACTGACAATCTAGTAAACTTTGTTATTTTTTCATAACTCCTACTTGGTAATCTGTCCCACATTCTTTTTAATTTCATTTCACTATTCAAACTGGCAGAGAAAAATATATGCTACAATATAATTGCTTGACTTTGACAAAAGAATAGAAACATTAGGAAAAAGACATTTTGTTTGACACTGCCACTAAAAAAGAAAAAGAAAAAAAACTTAACAGACTTTTTTTTTAATGTAGCTTTCTACAATTGGGGATCAAGTTGAGGTTTTAGGCCATACCCTTTTCCTGCCCTAAAAAATTACTATCCGTAAGACAGCTTGAGGACTTAAGGGTAGAAAAAGGAATAAAATATAAATTACACAACTGTATCATGCAGTCTTTATCATCAGCAGACTTTGCCTTCTAAAGACTTTAGGAACTGTTCTCCGTAATTAAAAAAAAACTTCGGTGGGGCCTCCTTGGTGGCACAGTGGTTAAGAATCCTCCTGCCAATGCAGAGGACACGGGTTTGAGCCCACATGCCACAGAGCAACTAAGCCGTGCACCACAACTACTGAGCCCACATGCCACAACTACTGAAGTCCGTGCGCCTAGAGCCCTTGCTCCACAACAAGAGAAACCACCGCAGTGAGAAGCCCACACACCACAACGAAGAGTAGTCCCTGCTTGCCGCAACTAGAAAAAGCCCACGCACAGCAACGAAGACCCAACACAGCCAAAAATAAATTAAATAAATTAAAAAAAAAATTAAACTTTGGGATCCACATGTTTATTTGACAAACCTTTTATAATAATGCCATTTAACAGATGAAACAATGCTCTACAACTTTAAGCTCTCAGACATGCGTTACCTTATTTATTCTAGTATAAGGTATCAAATTATCTGAAAACAGGCTGACCTTTAATAAATCCTAAGAAAAATTAAAATCATATTTCAAAATAAAAAATGGAACAATTATTTACTAAAATATAAATATCCTCACAGAAATGTTATTTTGATTTGTTTGTAAATCATATGCAATTAGTGAGCTGAGAAAAGCAGCTCAGGGATTCAGATCACTAAAACAGTCTTACCTTCTGATGTTTTCCATCGTTTCCATAAATCCTCAACAGTTATATGCTTGTCTTCTCTGTGCAGATGGCTGTGTTTATTAGTAGCATCTTTATATTTCATATCTTCTCTGATAAACTATAAAAGAGAAAACACTAAGTTAAGTATACTTAAATTCATTATTTTATTCTCTACAAACAGAAGAAAGTAAAATGTGAAATACAGCAGCTGGTAATTTTCTGATCATAATTGGTGCATGTTTGGTATTTTATACTCACATTCTTAAATGTTTATAAAATTTATTTAATGAGATGTCTTCTAATCATAACAACAACAGCAGCAGTAAAAGTACTTATTTAACTCATTATTTATCAGGTCCTATTGCACATTATATAATAAATATGTCATATCTACACACACACACAGTCATTTAACTTCATGACAGTTCTATAAGGAAAGTATTATGTATTACCATTTTATAGATAAGAAAACCAAGGCCCAAAGAGGTTAAGTAATTTGCCTAAGGTTGAAAAAATAATGAATGTCAGAGCTGAGATTCCAACCCAAGCAGTTTGGTTACACTCAACAGCATAATGTACTGCCTCAATTATTATACATTTTTACCAAACACTTAGTGACAGGGGTATTTCAGAACACACTAAATACTAACCTCAATTACTGCATCGTATTTCTGTTCTTCTACCTTTTAAGTCATTACTTATAGTTGAAAGACATAATTACAGTGTTTAGAACTAAAGTATTTTACAAAACTGAAGTAGATCCTCTATTAATCTTACTTTAAAGTATACACAGAGAGAAAACACTAAAAATTTTCTTTGCTAAAAACCAACCTACTCCGTATTGCTTCATTATATAAAATTCTCCAACTGCCCTTCACTGTCTAGCAAATAAAAAGCTAACTTTTTAAGAATTACATACCATTTCCCGATCTTGTCCCTGACAATCTTTTAGGCTTTAACTCTTGACACTTTCCCCAAATCAACCCAATACTCTAATTATATAAAACTAATAGTTTTTATAAATTATTATGCTTTTTCTACCTCAATATTTCTGATCTTTCTTGCTTTGGTATTGTTTTATTTGGTATCTTTATTAACTTTTTTTTCTGATTCCAAAATTATAAGATCATACAAAAGCTTATTTCAGAAATTCATAATGCAGAAAGTAGAAATCTCTTAGCGCTCCAAACCCTAGAGGCATATTTTTCTGACTTTTATATACTGACAATGAACATCACCCTCAAACAAAAGACCAAATTTTACTTTTGAGTAGAGCTGTTCTCTGCTGAAACTAAAAAAGAAAACTTTAATAGCTGTAGAGAAATATAGAGAAGATCATTTCACTTTTCTAAGCTAAATAACCTTGGGTACAAATGAAGAAACAAAGTTTTAGGAAAAACCACTACTCTGCATGTGGTCAGCAGACTAGTGTCAATCAGCAAACTGACACTGGTGTAGAATATACACAGAAATGAAGAAATTTCAGAATTTAGAAACCTTTATAGCAATTAGACAATGCTTTCAAGGAATTTGACCCCAAGCATGAGGTAAATTTATTTGCCATGTAGGTCCTATCCATAATGAACTGGTAACAAAATATCTGGTTCTTCACCATAGAGGTAATCTGGAAAGCACCAATCTAGAAGGCCCACTTTAGCACTTGTATATTATATTGTTCTAAACAATGCCTTACTCTTTTTTTTCCTAAATGCCCCCCCCTTTTTTTTAATTTATTTATTTTTGGCTGTGTTGGGTCTTCGCTGCTGTGCACTGGCTTTCTCTAGTTGCGGCGACCGGAGGTTACTCTTCGCTGCGGTGCACAGGCTTCTCATTTCGGTGGCTTCTCTTGTTGTGAAGCACTGGCTCTAGGCACGCGGGCTTCAGTAGTTGTTGCTCGTGGGCTCTAGAGCGCAGGCTCAGCAGTTGTGGCGCACGGGCTTCGTTGCTCCGCAGCATGTGGGATCTTCCTGGACCAACGCTCGAACCCGTGTCCCCTGCACTGGCAGGCAGATTCTCAACCACTGCGCCACCAGGGAAGACCCTAAATGTTCTTTTTTAAAGTTATTTTTAAAGGGACCTGCCTCACTGCCTCCACTCCTCCTGTCTATTTCTATTTCCCATTTTCTATTTCCCTATTTCTGCCCATCCCTCTTCCTCTTCTGACTGACATTTTTTGAAACCCGTAGATATACCTGGAAAATATCTGCCACTGAGATGCTCAGAAACTGCCCCTATCTTGGAAGAGATCCAAGAGTTAGAGAGAAATTCTAGAATGAAAAACATGATGATTGACAGAGCAGAGAGGAAGCCTGTCTTGGAAATGGTCCAGTCAGTTGGAACAAATGGCAACTGTTTCATTTATGTGACACATTAAAAAAACAACGTCCTAGGAAATTCTTTTTACCACGTGAACACAAAGAGCCCAGAAGTAGACTTCTGTGGCTTTAGGATCAACATATTTCAGAAAATAAAGCTAATTACCATATATAAACTAGGTGTGGCTTTCCAGCTACTGAATTACTCTAGAAAGCCTAGAATGAGTGTATAGATATCTATCAAAATATGTACTTAACAAAATAATTAAGATATAAAAAAGACAATTTAAAAAGCTTATAAAGATATCTATAGTACATCTGCTATAAAAGAACTGACTCCTAAGAAAGTTGAGCAAAAACTGAATAAATACACTGAATTATGTTTTCTCTGGAATTATCATTCAAAAATTAATACATACTTCTGTTTTAAAATATGACCCTCGAGCACTTCCCTGGTGGCGCAGTGGTTGAGAGTCCGCCTGCCGATGCAGGGGACACGGGTTCGTGCCCCAGTCTGGGAAGATCCCACATGCCGCGGAGCGGCTGGGCCCATGAGCCATGGCCGCTGAGCCTGCGCATCCGGAGCCTGTGCTCCGCAACGGGAGAGGCCCCAACAGTGAGAGGCCCGCATAGCACAAAAAAAATAAATAAATAAAATAAAATAAAATATAACCCTCAAAATAAAAGTATATTCATATAACAAAAGTATACTCTATATCTAATATATCTTCAACATTTTGATCATAAAATATGACTAGAAAGCACCATAATTAGAATTACTTTATGTTGACACTGAGTTGGAAAATACTTAAATCAAATACAATACAAACCATTAGCTTCCATTAAACCATTTTCCCAATATCTTACAAAGGAGCAGACAATTCTGACTGCTCACACTTTATAACTTCACAGGAAACTGCAGATTTTAGAAATGGGGGAGGCTAGTAGAGAAATTTTAAAAAGAGTCACCAATAACTGAAAATGCATGAGCAAATTTTAAATACTTCTTATTCATTAAAATCTGTGAATTAAGAAATCTGAAAATAGAATCTGAAATCCCATGAAGTAAATCTTCAAATAACGTACAGCAAACAATGTAGAGTTCCTTAGTAAACATATCCAATTATGCAAACCTACTGCAGGAAAGTCTGCACTGACAATACAAATAAAGGAATGCTCAATAAATAAATGACTATTGAATATTCTTTTCAAAAACATTTACCCAGAGGATTCTTTTATATAAATTCTTCTGGTACCATTAAAGAAATTACATATCCAGTTTAAAGAAGTTACAGGTTTTTTTTCTTTTTTACTTTTTATTTTGAAATATTTTCAAAGGTTGCAGAATAAACAAAAAGCTTTTTCCCCCCAGCTGAATCACTTGGGAATAAGTTGCAGGCATGTTGTCCCATTATCACTGAATAATTCAGCATGTTTTCCTATAAACATGATGTCATCCTATATAGTGATGGTATGACCACAAAAATTAGGAAATTAACACTGATACTCTATATTCCCTACTATTTAATCCACAGAACACATTCCATATGTGCAGTTGCCCCAATGATATTCTTTGTAGCAAAAGGATTCAATCTAGGACCATGTGTTAAATTTAGTCCCTTTAGTCTCCTTCAATTGAGAACAGTTCCTAAGTCTTTCCTTGACTGTCACAACCTTACAGGAAGTCACCTTTTGAAAGACTGATTTCAGTTCCTTGTACCTGTAACATATATATTATTTTGCATTTTATATTTGTATTTATATTTTGTATTTGTGCATTATTTTGTTGTATTTACTTTTATTGTTTTATTTTTATGCTATTTATTGCATTTGTATTGATATTTGTATTGTGTATTTTTATGATACTGCTTAATAAAATCTGATACATATTAATATAGACATATTTTGGGACTCTATTCAGCCTCTACCTCTTTCCCTGAGAACTACCTACCAACATTAGTGCAGATCCCTGAATGTGTCCCCTCCCTCAACCTATCACCCCCGCCACAGCTATGTGATCAAAGGACAGACACTCGAACCAGAAGAAAATAATCCAGAGCCTGACCAGGATGACAAAATTCTATCTCACAGGAAACTACAAATCAGATCATGAAAAGCTGCATCACCTGGCCAAGGTTCTGGATTTTTAAGGTAGTAAAGACACTTGTGTTGAAGGTACCATTTTATGAGCAGTCAAGGTGGTGAGGAGAATGGAGGAAGCCAATATGCAGAGAGAGAAAATAATAAAAGAGATAGGAGTGAGCACACAGAAAGATACAGCAACAGAACTGCCTCGGTTCCCAATGACTTTCCAGTCTCAGTTACTCCGGAGGCCTGGGCTATACAATTCTTGTCCTGATTGCCGTGATGTAACAATGATAAATCTGTCTTTCCTCTTTTATTTTTAAATACACAATTTTAAGACCTCAAAACCCAGGAGAGGTGATTTATCATCACAGTTAAGCACTCAGACTCTGGAAGCGACAGACTGTATTCAAAATCTGACTTCACTACTTACGTTCTCTCTAGCCTCATATTTCTCCTCTGTACAGTGAGGAAAATAAAATTGCCCATTACATATGGTTAAGAAAAAGGTTAAATTAAAAATGCGTTCATAGTGCACAGAAGTATTAGACACTAAAAATGTTTCGAACCAAAGTAATTGGTTTTTATATATCAATGTTATTACTGCTGAAGTTTAAAGCCTAAATAAATGAGTTTCACCCCAACTATATTGGTAGGTTTAATACACATTTTGGGGACTTAGACATTTATGAAGAAAAGATTGCCCAATACTCTTAAAGTACCATTTCACATATTCTGAAACAAAATACGTAACACAGAGATGGAGAGGAAAACCACAATCTTTTCACTGACAATGTAAGCAGAGACTTTCCCAAAGGACACCTGTCATCAAAACAACACCTATCATCCAAGGTCTCACACGTGAGTCAGTCAAAGCAGATGCGTTCCTTGAAAACAATTCCAGGGTCTTCCTGTCTTGAAAATAATACTAAAATAGCTTAGCATAATGCTTCAGAGGGGAAAGAATGCATAACAAGTAAGGTGACTACTGTTAATCTCAACTTCTAAAAATGAAAAAGCTAAGGCAATGAGAGGGTTAACAATTTATTCTATTTTGTATATAGCTATTTAGAAGACCTAATAGTGAAAGTAAATTCTAAATAATTCTAAAACGTAAGTTCTTCACCATCATCCTAACCTGGATATTCTGTAAAAATTCATTGATTCCCAAACTCTCAGAAATGATAACGTTAACAATTAAGCATGAGCTGCCTATGTTTCTCTCTTCATCCCCAAATTGTTAAAACAAACAGCACAGTGACTGAGAGCACAGACTCAGTCTCCAGACCACACAGATATCCCAAATCTACTATTTGTCAAATGACCTTAAGTAAGTTGCTTTATGCTCTGTGCTCCTGTTTTCTCATCAGCAAAATGGTAATAAAAGTCATACGTCAAAGGGTTGTGAAAATTAATTTATTTCATACGATGTGTAAAGAGCAGTGCCCGGTATATAGTAAACACTCAAAAGTGTGAGCTACTTCTAGTATACTAACACATTCCTTGTTTTAATAACCTTGATCTTATCATCTAAGATGGATGATGACAAAAACACAAGAGAACACAGGCAAACTGGTATATGTTTTCATGAAAGTTAAGAATGAAAAAAAAAGTATAATTATTTAACATCTGAAAAAATTTTCTTCAGATCCTAAATTCAAACATCTAAATTATATGCTAATGAAAAATTCAGGCTGATTTGGATAGTTTCTCCATTTTAATACAAGCATAACTTTACATTTCTGCTCCACCTCCCACCAGGGTAACTCCTTGCAGTGTTGCCATAGTACCATTTCAGCCCTTAATCCCATTCCCTGAGCTTCCAACGTCAAAAAACCATCAGTCAATCCCCAGTTTACCTGCAATAATAAATCCAATGATGACCTCCTTAGGATCCTGTTCTCTGAACAACTCAGGGTTCAACTGGTTCCACAATTACTGTCAACACCATTTAAGCTAGACCATAGCCTTTTTTAAGCTAATTGTAGAACTTAACCATTATTTATGACACTGGTGCAATTGATGGACCAGTTAATAGACAGAGAGATGACCCATGGTCAGAGACAAACAACTAATTTACAAAGAAACTTGTAAAACACAATGTTTTTATCAACTGAAGTCGGCCTGCCATTTGTTTTACAGAAACCAATGCATGACCTATATCATGGTTATTCTTCAAGATTATTATTGATCATAATCCAAAAATCTCTAACAAAATTACCCATGATTCCATCAGTCTGCCTACTAGTTTAAAAAAGAAAAATAGCACTGTACTGTCATTTAAAAAGAACACAAGAGTCAAAATGACTTACCTTCTGTGTTCTCATTTGGAAAATAAAAGGTAAAAGATATCTCACAAAGTTATAATGATAAAAAAGAGAGCATAGCTTTACAAATATATGGTGAAAATATATACTAGAGTTAAAACAGGTAGGTACTGTGCCAACTAGAGATAGACCAAAGTCAAGTTTTGGCCTTAGTTTCCTCTGACAAAACCTACCATTAGGATTTGGTCTCAGATTCCAGAACTCTGAACACCCAAATACCTACATACATGTCTTTCTGCTATCCATGAATTTGTGTGTGATCAATACTCGTAAGATCACATAAATTAAAGTTATATCCAATCAGCATAACATCAGTAATATATATAAAGTAAGTCACTCAAATTTAACACAAATATGTGAATTTCACTTTAAGTAGTGATAAGCATTCAAGACATAACAAACAAAAAATCTCCTTCTGTTTTTTTTGGCGAAAATTTAGTAAGTCAGAACTTACATTTCCAGCCACAGATGAAATCATAGAGACCAGATGTACCATCCTCCCCCAAAACAACTGAAAACCCATACAAAATGTAAGGAACACCAGCTTTCAAGACATTGAACACTAAGGCAACAAATTACAGTGATCTCTGAGAGACAAGAAACAAACAAAGTATGCCCTATGGCTGCCCTAAATTAGTTCCTGGAGAGAACTTCCAGAACAAGGTGCAGGAAGAGAGAACCCAGGCAGAGACTGGCAGTCCTGAGTTGAAGAGATGGAACTGAAAGGCTGAGGAGACTAAGGGAGGGTAGAGAATACAGGACTAAGTACCAGAGAAGAGTAAAGCTGCACAGAGGGAGAAGCCTGGGTATCTAGAAAGAGTGCCTTGAGTCTTTAGCTGACTACCGATCAGCTCATGCATGCAAGGAAGCTACAGCAAGCCAAAGAAAAAAGACATGCAAAAGAATCAGTGAAAACAATCCCTGAAGATTTCACAGGGCAGGGAATGGTGCTTATTCCTACAAGACAGAGTAGAAAACCGTAATTTGTGTCACCAGGTAGAATACTAAAAAGGGTTTTGCCTCAGTACTAGGGAATATTAACCTTAGACTAAGCTCCACATTGGTCTTGCCTAAAAAGCTTATAAGTACCAGCCAAAGGGATTAAACTGTTCCCAAGTAACTTAAACCTGTCCTAGAACAAAGCTTAAGAACATTTATAGGAATAACTAGGAATACCCACACCCAACAAGGTAAAATCTACGATGTCTGGCACCCACTGAAAATTACCAGACATGCAAAGATACAGAAAAATACAACCTCAAATTAGGATAAAAATCAATTAAAAGCAGTCCAAAAATGGCACAGATGAGAGAATTAGTAAATAAACATATTAAAATAACTATTGCAAGTATATTCTAGATATTTAAGTTAGGGTAAATATTAAGCATGTTAATTGAGACATGTTTAAAGTTCTTTTCTAAAGACCCAAATCAAAATTCTAAACATGAAAACTACAATGAATGAGATGAAAAATACACTAAATGAGATTAATGACAGATTAAACATGGCAGACTAATATTAGCAAACTTAAATACAATAAGCATTAGAAACTATCCAGGGACTTTCCTGGTGGCACAGTGGTTAAGAATCAGCCTGCCAATGCAGGGGACACGGGTTCAAGCCCTGGTCCAGGAAGATCCCACACGCCACAGAGCAACAAAGCCCGTGCACCACAACTACTGAGCCTGCGCTCTAGAGCCAGTGAGACACAACTACTGAGCCCACGTGCCACAACTACTGAAGCCCACATGTCTAGAGCCTGTCCTCTGCAACAAGAGAAGCCACCACGATGAGAAGCCCGCACACCGTAACAAAGAGTAGCCCCTGCTCGCCACAACGAGAGAAAGCCTGCACGCAGCAACGAAGACCCAAAGTAGCCAAAAAACTCTATTTAAAAAAAAAAAAAACTATCCAAATTGGATAATGAGCCGTGGGTCTACTTCAAGCAGCCTAACACAGGTGTAACTGGAGTCCCTGAGGAACCAAGAAAGAGTGACAAAAAATCTTATTGGAAGAAATGATGGCTATAATTTTTCCAAATTTTATTATAACTATGAACCCTATAGATTCCATAAGATCAATAAACCTCAAGACAAGAGACACAAACTACACCAATCCACATGACAGTCAAACAGCTTTAAATGAGGGATAAACAGAGTATCTTAAAAGCATCTAGAAGAGGGGAAAAAAGGCACATTAAGTATAGGGGAAAGAAAAGGAGGACAGCAGACTTTTCATCATATACAATACAACCCAAGGAATACTCCAGCAGCATATTTAAAGTATGGGGAAAAAAAACAACTTGTTAACCTACAATTCTTACCTAGCAAAAGCACCTTTCAAAAATGAAGGCAAAATAAAAACTTTTTCATATATACAAACACCAGAAGAGTTTGTTCAGACAAGAAGTCCTGTACCAGTAGAAATGTTTTTAAAGCCCTCCAAGCAGGGCCTCCCTGGTGGCCCAGTGGTTGAGAGTCCGCCTGCCGACGCAGGGGACGCGGGTTCGTGCCCTGGTCCGGGAGGATTCCACATGCCGCGGAGTGGCTGGGCCCATGGGCCATGGCCGCTGGGCCTGCGTGTCCGGAGCCTGTGCCCCGCGACGGGAGAGGCCACAACAGTGAGAGGCCCGTGTACCGCAAAAAAAAAAACAAGCCCTATAAGCAGAAGAAAGATTGCTGGAAATGTAACTACATGGGAAAAATATATGCAATTTATTGTAAGTCAATTATACCTCAAGCTGGTGGAAAAAAAAAAACAAAGCCTGTACAGGATGTGTAGGAAATGGCACATTCATACATCTGTGGGAGTACAAACTAGCACAACACTTTTGGAGGATAATTTTAGCAAATCAATTAAAATGTTAAATGCTCATTGCTTTTACCTCAGAATTTCCACTTTTCAGAATTTATCCTACAGCAACACTCCCAAAACTATAAAAAAGGTCAAGAACTTTCATTGCAATATCGTTTAACCAATAATAAAAATTTGAGAACACCCAAACTGCCAATAATTAGGAGAATTATTAAACTAATTATGGGACTACTATGGTAAAATTTAAAATAAGGTCTATTTATCCTTAAAAAAAGAGAAGCTTACATTTAATAAATCTGATACTTAATAAAATTATGTTCACTGAGTATGATTACCTTGTATATTTTTTCATGCTGACTAGAAGCTCTGTTACATGCCTAATACACTAAAAAACAAAATTATAACAAATCATTCAGAGCTTCTGATGTACATTTTCATACTATCTGTTAACTCCTATCCTAATGCAGGAAGGTGTTAGCTAGATTCATCAAGGCACTATCTGATAATTTCCAAGAACAACACAGAATTAAATCAGGCATTCCCAGAGCCTTAATGAGATTAAAATTCTCATATATGTTTACTAACCATCTGTATTTCTTTTATGAAATATTGCATACTTAATTTACATCTGGGAATATGTGTTAGACTCCTCTCTGATAAAACAAAGAAAGAGAGACTGAGATAAAGGCAAAACAACAGCCCTCCAATCTCCTCACTCTTGATGTTATCATGTGAGGATATACAAAACTTGGAGCTTTGTAGCATGAGCAGAAAGCCAAGAAAATGAAAAAAAGCTAACACAGAGTCCTACACATCACTGAGCTTCTGAACTAAGCTTGAAACCATTTGGTCACAGACTTACGGTAATTTCTTTTCAAATGCTAAACTCCTACCTGTAAAGCTACTTTAATTCAGATATTATATAACTTGCAGCCAAAATCATCCTAAAATATACAATCCTCAAGTAACAAAACTTCTGTAGCTTGCCAGTCCCCATCCGGCACTCATTACCCAAAGTCTACACTCATTTAATGACCAATAATAAGCAAAGATGACTTTTGACATAAGGAAATAAAGCAAGAGAAAAATAGAGAATTAGAAATATAAGGAACCACAAAATCAAACTGGTAAATTGACTTTATAAACTAATTATCCAACTGCATATTATTGTCTATATATTCTTTTAATCAAAACTAAAGGATATGAAGCCATCCAAAATTTGTTTCAGCTTTGGGGGAACTCAAGGAAAGGCATACTTCCATATTACAGTCAGATAAAGGAAAAAGACGAGTGCAGAGAAGTGCAAATACACAGAAGTGTGCATACACACACAGGCACGCGCGTGCGCGCACACACACACACACACACAAGTTTGCCAGGCAATCACAGCAGTAAACAGTGAGAGACCTTCCTAAGGAGAGAAAAAATATCTAGAGATAAAAGCCAGAGCTATAATTGAACAGTTCCTTCCATCTGATACTCTTTTTGCCTTGCCAATATTAAGAACCAAGTTTTAATCAGACTAATTAAGGGAACTGACAGGTTCTTAGTCATAAGTTCTAGTAATTTTTAATAAGTATTCACCTATATTTTCTTTTAACTCCTGAATGGTTTCACTTTTATTAAATTTTTTAATCTGATTTATTTTTGATGTAAGGTGAAAGGTTAGAATCTAATTTTATTTTTCTCCAAATCTTAGTTATCCAAGTATTATTTATTGAAATAACTTTAAAATCTCCAATGATCTACAATATACCTTTATATAATTAAACATGGTCAGATATCAGTATTTTTACACTGTTCAACCTAATCATACACATAGACAGTTCTATTTACGGGATACTTGTTCTATTAAATGCATTTACTTGTTTCACTTTAATACTAATATTAGAAAAATGATTTTTGCTTGTGCAACTTAAAATAATGACATCACAGACAAATACAACAATTTTATACATGGCTCCTGGCACAAAACTAAATGATATCACTGTAACTTTGTAAATCTGCCATGGATTCCAATTCAAATAGTATTAGTAGTACTAATAGTACTAAAATAGTACATGATTTTTTTTAGACTTTATTTTTTGGAACAGTTTTAGGTTCACAGGCAAACTTAGCAGAAAAGTAGAGTTCCCATATATCCTCTGCCCCCACAGTACATGCTTCTTTTCATATAAACATTCTCCATACACTGTTAGATTTAAAATCTATACTGAGCCATATTCACAAACCAGTTCATATGTACACATATGCACAGACTTAACAGACACAGAGTCTGGGGAAATATTATTTGGGTAATCAATGAGAAAAACACATTCAGTGATTGTTAACTTACAAAGAATGTTCTGTTACTTTCATTAAGAAACTGTTTTCACTAGTCACTGGGAAAGATTATTACACAACAGTAAAAATGAACTTTAGAATACTAATTTGAGCTCTTCAGCATATTATCACTCTTAAATGAAGTATAAAGTAATGCATTCTATTTTTTTAACATCTTTATTGGAGTATAATTGCTTTACAATGTTGTTAGTTTCTGCTGTATAACAAAGTGAATCAGCTATATGTGTGTGTGTGTGTGTGTGTGTATATATATGTATATATATATATATATATATATATATATATATATATATATATATATATCTCCCCATATTCCCTCCCTCTCTCATCTCCCTCCAACGCTCCCTATCCCGCCCCTCTAGGTGGTCACAAAGCACTGAGCTGATCTCCCTATGTGATGCAGCTGCTTCCCACTAGCTATCTATTTTACATTGGGTAGTGTATATATGTAAATGCTACTCTCTCACTTCATCCCAGATTACCCTTCCCCCTCCCCGTGTCCTCAAGTCCATTCTCTACGTCTGCGTCTTTATTCCTGTCCTGCCCATAGGTTCGTCAGAACCTTTTTTTTTTTTTAGATTCCATATATATGTGTTAGCATACAGTATTTGTTTTTCTCTTTCTGACTTACTTCACTCTGTATGACAGACTCCAGGTCCATCCACCTCACTACAAATAATTCAATTTCGTTTCTTTTTATGGCTGATTAACATTCCATTTGTATATACGTGCCACATCTTCTTTATCCATTCATCTGTCAATGGACACTTAGGTTGCTTCAATGTCCTGGCTATTGTAAAGTGGTGTAATGGACAGTGTGGTACATGACTCTTTTTGAATTATGGTTTTCTCGGGGTATATGCCCAGTAGTGGGATTGCTGGATCATGCAGTAGTTCTATCTTTAGTTTTTGAAGGAACCTCCATACTGTTCTCCATAGTGGCTGTATCCATTTACATTCCCACCAACAGTGCAAGAGGGTTCCCTTTTCTCCACACCCTCTCCAGCATTTACTGTTTGTAGATTTTTTGATGATGGCCATTCTGACCGGTGTGAGATGATACCTCATTGCAGTTTTGATCTGCATTTCTCTAATGATTAGTGATGTTGACCACCCCTTCATGTGTTTGTTGGCAATCTGTATATCTTCTTTGGAGAAATGTCTATTTAGGTCTTCTGCCCATTTTTGGATTGGGTTGCTTTTTTGATATTGAGCTGCATGACCTGCTTGTGTACTTTGGAGACTAACCCTGTGTCGGTTGCTTTGTTTGCAAATATTTTCTCCCATTCTGACGGTTGTCTTTTCATCTTACTTATGGTTTCCTTTGCTGTGCAAAAGCTTTTAAGTATCATTAGGTCCCATTTGTTTATTTTTGTTTTTATCTCCATTTCTCTAGGAAGTGGATCAAAAAGGATCTTGCGGGGCTTCCCTGGTGGCGCAGTGGTTGAGAGTCCGCCTGCCGATGCAGGGGACACGGGTTCGTGCCCCGGTCTGGAAGGATTCCACATGCCGCGGAGCGGCTAGGCCCGTGAGCCATGGCCTCTGAGCCTGCACGTGCGGAGCCTGTGATCCACAACGGGAGAGGTCACAACAGTGAGAGGCCCGCGTACCGCAAAAAAAAAATAAAAATAAATTTTAAAAAAGGGGCTTCCCTGGTGGCGCGGTGGTTGGGAGTCCGCCTGCCGATGCAGGGGACACGGGTTCGTGCCCCGGTCCGGGAAGATCCCACATGCTGCAGAGCGGCTAGGCCCGTGAGCCATGGACGCTGAGCCTGCACGTCCGGAGCCTGTGCTCCGCAGCGGGAGAGGCCACAGCAGTGAGAGGCCCGCATACCGCAAAAAAAAAAATAAAAAATTTAAAAAATTTAAAAACAAAAAAAAATAAAAAGGATATTGCTGTGATTTATGTCATAGAATGTTCTGCCCATGTTTTCCTCTAAGAGTTTTATAGTGTCTGGCCTTACATTTAGGTCTTTAATCCACTTTGACTTTATTTTTGTATATGGTGTTAGGAAGTGTTCTAATTTCATTCTTTTACATGGAGCTGTCCAGTTTTCCCAGCACCACTTATTGAAGAGGCTGTCTTTTCTCTGTTGTATATTCTTGCCTTATTTTATCAAAGATAAGGTGACCATATGTGCATGGGTTTATCTCTGGGCTTTCTATCCTGTTCCATTGATCTATATTTCTGTTTTTGTGCCAGTACCATACTGGCTTGATTACTGTAGCTTTGTAGAATAGTCTGAAGTCAGGGGTCCTGATTCCTCCAGCTCCGTTTTTCTTTCTCAAGATTGCTTTGGCTATTCACAGTCTTTTGTGTTTCCACACAAATTGTGAACTTTTTTGTTCTAGTTCAGTGAAAAATGCCATTGGTAGTTTGACCAGGATTGCATTGAATCTGTAGATTGCTTTGGGTAGTATAGTCATTTTCACAATGTTGATTCTTCCAATCTAAGAACATGGTACATCTCTCCATCTGTTTGTATAATCTTTAATTTCTTTCATCAGTGTCTTATAGTTTTCTGCATACAGGTCTTTTGTCTCCTTAGGTAGGTTTATTCCTAGGTATTTTATTCTTTTTGTTGCAATGGTAAATGGGACTGTTTCCTTAATTTCTCTTTCAGATGTTTCATCATTAGTCTATAGGAATGCAAGAGATTTCTGTGCATTCATTTTGTATCCTGCTACTTTACCAAATTCACTGATTGGCTCTAGTAGTTTACTGGTAGCATCTTTAGGATTCTCTATGTATAGTATCATGTCATCTGCAAACAGCGACAGTTTTACTTCTTCTTTTCCAATTTGGATTCCTTTATTTCTTTTTCTTCTCTGATTGCCATGGCTAAACTTCCAAAACTATGTTGAATAATAGTGGTGAGAGTGGACATCCTTGTCTTGTTCCTGATCTTAGAGGAAATGGTTTCAGTTTTTCACCACTGAGAATGATGTTGGCTGTGGGTTTGTCATATATGGCCTTAAGATATTATGTTGAGGTAAGTTCCTTGTATCCCTACTTTCTGGAGAGTTTTTATCATAAATGGGTGCTGAATTTTGTCGAAAGCTTTTTCTGCATCTATTGAGATTATCGTATGGTTTTTATCCTTCAATTTGTTAATATGGTGTATCACATTGATTGATTTGCATATACTGAAGAATCCTAATGCATTATATTTTAATAAACACAGAAATTTTAAATTGCATTAAGATAAAACACGATGAAAGCACAATGCACCAATTATTCATATAAATATTTAACGAGTATCTATTATGAACTAGACTTTGTTCTGAGTTGTGAGAATATACAGTATGAAACAAACAAGGGACTTCCCCGGTGGCGCAGTGGTTAAGAATCCACCTGCCAATGCAGGGGATACGAGTTCGAGCCCTAGTCCGGGAAGATCCCACATGCCGCGGAGCAGCTAAGCCCATGCGCCACAACTACTGAGCCCACATGCCACAACTACTGAAGCCCACGCCTAGAGCCTGTGCTCTGCAAAAAGAGAAGCCACCGCAATGAGAAGCCAACTCACTGCAACAAACATAGCCCCCACTCGCCGAAACAAGAGAAAGCCCGCATGCAGCAACGAACACCCAACACAGCCAAACATAAATAAAGAAATTTATTTATTTAAAAAAAAAAAATTCCTACCCTCAAAGAATATACTTCCTAGCATGGGGAACCCAGAAATTAATAAGTAAAATTAAAAGTATATTGCTACTTGAAAAAAGGTTGATTTTTTAAGAAGATAACAGAAATATGTAAATATTTGCTTATTATTTTAAAAAAATTAAAGGACAGGTAAACCATAAAGTCGGCGGGGGGGGGGGGGGGGGGGCGGGGGGGAGGTTTCCTTTAAAGGAAATGGAAGAAATATGATCTATGACACAGAGACAGAAGCTATACTCTTTGCATATACTTTGTTTTACAAATAGAATCGTGGAATCATATAAATGTCTTTTATAATTATTGAAAAAATGAATTTTTAAATGTAACCCCTAAGAATCACAAGTAAAATAAAACAAATGAACCTAACTGTATATCCAGTTAGTAGTATAACAACATAATTAGGAACCATCTTCCAATGATTTTAATCATATATCCCTAGTAGGATACACCCTGTGAACAAAAACAAGAACTAAAAGAAAAAAGGCTTAAACTATTTTTAGTGACCATACCTTGGACTTAATATTAGTATTGTTATCCTGAGACTGTTGGGTACATACTGTGGGATAATTCTAATGAGTAATTATGCTGGTATTGTTAAGCACCAAGAGTATCCTGTGACTGTAGGGGTGAGATCAATAAAGTTAAAAACCCTGTAGTACTAAATTTGAATCTTAAGTATCAAGCTGAATTCATGGTGGGTATCATCTTTAGGAAAAAAAAACACAACAGTAACAATAAAATGTTTCTTGGCTCTGTCCACTGAAAAGACATAGAAACAATGACTAACTCAGCACTGCTAGCACCTTGATTATGGTCTGTCAGATACTGTTTTCCAATAAAAGCAATCAAGTCTTCTAAAAGAAATGGATAAAGAAAATGGAACTCTGGGGCCAGCTATGTACAAACAGAGCCTGGTACATCTTATTACAGTAGAAAGCAAGAAACCTATCAAAGACTACTCAAGTTGGGTCAAAAGGATCCAATGAAAGCTTAAGTAAGCTTCCACTGGCCAAATATGGGACAATTTAAACAACAAAATAGATTAAAAACAACAATAATAGCCTGAAATTCATTTAGATCCATAAGTTCATGATACTACACACACACAGACACCCACACAAACACACACACACACACATACATATATTCTTCTATCTCCTTTGGTAAATCCTTGGAAACCACCTAGTTATTTTGAAAACCTATAAATAAGGGGAAAGAATCAAGGATTTATCCTGCCTTTCCCATAGAAACAGGAAACCCAATAACAGATATACTGAAATTTTTCACTAAAGAAGTATTCCAACTAGTAAGAAAGAAGAATGGCATTAAAATATCGACATTTTGCAGCTCTAATAGATCAATGGATCTCGGATATGATTAGCAACAGTGGATAAAATCACAAAACATTAGAGATGATGCAAATTTGGGGGGGGGGGCGCCACTCAAGGTTTGTTATATATACTGTTTAAACAGTAATTTCATTGCTAGAAATGAAGATAACTGAGAAGAGATTTGAGTCAAGCAGAAAATTAGGGCTAAATTTTGAACAACTTAAATCTAAGTTTACTATTAAACATCCAAATAAAGATGCTGATGCAGTTGGATATATAAAACCAGAGCTCAGGACTCCAATCAGAAAAAGATATTTGAAAGCCTTGAGATTAGATGAGATCACTAAGGCAGTATAAATAGGCAAAAGGTGTAAAGACTAAGTTCAGGAGCACTTCAACATTAGGAGGGCAGGGAAATGAAGAGTAAATCAGCAAAGAAAGTGAAAAGAAGCAACTAATACAGAAGGAAATAAAGAAAGTGTGGGGAGAAAAAGAAGAAAGAAAGTGTGGTTTCCTGGAAGCAACTGAAAAACATCATGTTTAAAAATAAAGCATGTTTAGGGCTTCCCTGGTGGCGCAGTGGTTGAGAGTCCGCCTGCTGATGCAGGGGACACGGGTTCGTGCCCCGGTCCGGGAAGATCCCACATGCCGCAGAGCGGCTGGGCCCGTGAGCCATGGCCGCTGAGCCTGCGCATCCGGAGCCTGTGCTCCGCAACGGGAGAGGTCACAGCAGTAAGAGGCCTGCGTACCGCAAAAAAAATAAAATAAAATAAAAATAAAGCAGTTTAACTTTATCATGATACTGATAAGTGATATAAAGCTTGATAACTGACCACTGCATAGCAACATGAACATCTCTGGTGGGTAAGAGGCAAAAGCTTAAGTGAGTTAAAGAAAGAACAAGATGAGAGAAATAGTACACAAGTCCTTTTGTGGGATCTTGTTGTAAAGGAAGGAGAACGGAATTGGGCAATAACCAAAGGGAAAAGTAGAATCAAGAGAAGTTTTTATTCTCTTGCGTTTATAAGGTGGGAAAGTAACTGCAGGTTTGAGTCAGATGAGAAAAATCCAGTAGAAAAGTGGAAAATATGGTTGTTGAAGTAGAGAGGAAAATTGCTAAAGAGTGGCCAAGAGGAGATGAGATTGAGTGCACAGGTGGAGGAATTCAATTTCTGCAAAGAGCACAAACAGTCAACGCACAGTAATAGGAAAGATATAGAGCTTATGGACACGAATACAGGTGGATGAGCCCCCAGATGTTATGTGGCTCTGACAATGAGAGAGGAAAAAACTTCCCTACCCCAATCCTAGTATCTTTGGTTAGTTATTCAATCACTGGAATAAGATTTTAAACATACCACAAAGTATGGGAAATAAACTAGCAATGGGAAGTTAAAAGGAAAATTACTGACCAATTACACTTAGTAGATTTAAAGCAGCACAAAGATTTCTCTTCATTGTCTTCTACAAAAGAAAGTGGGAGTTTCAAAATCTGAGAAGCAAAATGTTCTGTATTTCAAATGGGGTGGTAAATACATGGGTGTACACATTTGTCAAAATCCATCAAACTGATAGCTAAAATCTCTGCATTAAAATGAATGTAAAACATACCTCAAATATTCAAACCAACAAGAATGTTAGAAAACTCATTGTCTTTTACAGGCACAATTTTATTCACTAAAAATATACTTACTTTAAACGTACTGCTCATATCTCAGGATCATTAAGAAAGCCAACCTTTAAGAGATTCCATTAATTTGCCATATACTGTAATTTTTAAATGTCCCTTTCTATCATTTGTTGATTTTTAATTGTAGAAAAGAGAATAGAAGAGGAGCTTAAAATACTTCCATTAGTGAGACTCAGGGTAGTAACTGTAATCCATTTCTTTGAATAAGATAATCCTATACTGGTACTCAAGGAATATTGGCTTGTTAGGCCTCCTTGTTATAGCCTAAAGAAGGAGCTTAATTTCCTTCAATCAACACACATATGCTAATGTGGGATAGGGAAAACATAAAAAGTTGGTTGAAAGAAGGAAATAAAATGAAATAAGGGTCAAGCTAAACTATAAGCCAACAAATACCAGAAGGGAAAAACACAGTGCAATGTAAGGGATTACTCTGGCTTAAAAGGATAGAAAAAAATACCAACAAAACCAGGGAAGACTTATATGGACAAAATCATATACACATATATTTTTTTTTATCTTTTTATTTTTATTTATTTATCTTTTTTTTTTTTTTTTGATTGATTGATTGATTGCTGTGTTGGGTCTTTGTTGCTGCACGCGGGCTCTTCTCTAGTTGTGCCCAGCGGGAGCTACTCTTCGTTGCGGTGCACGAGCTTCTCACTGAGGTGGCTTCTCTTGTTGCGGAGCACGGGCTCTAGGTGCGCCACCCTTCAGTAGTTGTGGCTCGTGGGCTCTAGAGTACAGGCTCAGTAGTTGTGGCGCACGGTCTTAGTTGTTCCGCAGCACGTGCCGACGCAGGGGACACGGGTTCGTGCCCCGGTCCGGGAAGATCCCACATGCCGCAGAGCAGCTGGGCCCGTGAGCCATGGCTGCTGAGCCTGCGCGTCCAGAGCCTGTGCTCCACAACGGGAGAGACCACAACAGTGAGAGGCCCGCATACCGCACAAAAAAAAAAAAAAAAAAAAAGAAGGAGAATGGCATAACCCCGAGCGTGACACTTGAGATCCTCAACCTTCAACTTGGTCTTCTCCCTTAGGGAACAGGAAAAGCTCACAAAATAGCAACCGATGTTTTCAAAGCTATTCCTAGTCTTCCTTGCCTGCACTGAATGGTCATTTACAAAAGAAAGATGAATCTGTGGCAGACCCGAAGCCCATCTGGAACCTCTCTTCTTACAGCATTCTAGGTTCCATACAAAAAATGATGTCACCTGATCTGCTCTAGCTGCGCTATTTGTAAATGGATTATCTCCTGAGATTAGTGGATTAATAAAAAGGCAGAAAATAGGATGGGAAGCCACAGGTCTGATCTGACTGAACTCATGACCACGGCTGAGCACTTGAAAAGAACTTTGGGATAAGACTGTAAACAAAAGTCCGCCAAGCTATGAGCCTTACAGCTACAACAGTTCCGATGCCAGAAACCAGAAACAATACCTGGGCCTCCCCCACTGTACCCTCCTAGGGGTTCATCATCAAAATGCAGGCCCAGGAATCAGTGTTTCATTTGTAACCCACCGGTACACCAGAAAAAAGACTGTCCTCAAAGGTTTTATGCAAATTCTTCATCACCAGCTTCAATGCCCCCATGCGTACTCCAGAAGGAAGGCCCCCCTACGGACCCCTCCTAGAACTGACAAGACTCTGGAATTCTCCAGTAAACTGCTACCAGTAATTCCTGTAGACAGCTGAGAAAAAACTAAAATTAAAATAGATGGAAAACCTTGCCAAATTCTGGTAGATACTGGAGCTACATACACTCTCTACTTTAAACCCTAGTCTCATAGAACAACAAATAACTCAGAGTGAAAAAGAAGTTTCTACAGTGGGTGTATCTAATAAAACCCAAAGAGAGTTACTATCTCAATCAGTACAGATGCCTCTGGGACCTTTCCCTGAAAAACATTCCTTTTTTGCTATGTGATACAGCTCCAATTAATCTATTCAGTAAAAACTCCCTTTCTAAATTAAAAGGGCTAATACGTTTTGCCTCCAATGGAGACCTCACCTTAGAATTTCCTGACCAATCTGCACCTGATCTTTTATGTTCCTTACTATCTGTCCTTGATACGCAAGAGAAAGAATTCCAGCAAAAAGCCCTAAGTTAATCAAGGTTAACAAAAAAATCTGTGGGCTACCTCCAATACTGACACTAGAAGAATAAAAGTGTAGAACCTATAAAAATTCAGATACACATATATCTAAATCTCTTTCCAAATTGCCTCAATATCCATTAAAGCCCAAGGCCATACAAGGCCTCACACCAATAACAGGAGACCCAATCACTCCAGGGCTAATCATTCCCTGAACCAGCCCCTGTAAACACACAGATCTTGCCAGTCCGTAAAACTAACAGGCAGGGATGGTTATAAGCCCACGACTTGACAGCTATTAATAAGAAAGCTATTCCCCATTTCCCAGTTGTTCCAAACTCAAACATCTTTTTGTCACAAGTTCCACCTGACTCAAAATGGTTGACTGTTGAGAACCTACGTTCACCCTTCTTCAGCACCCCTGTAGACTCCACTCTAACAGTCAATAACTATTTGCCTTCACTTGGAACAATCAACAATATACCTGGACAGTCATACCTCAAGGATTCACTAAGGTCCCTTCTCATTTCTCCCAAGTGCCCCACCAAAATTTAAGTACCCTCCAGTTCACCAGGAAATCAACCTTTCTACAGTATGTAGATGACCTCTTTTTATGTTCAGTCACCAAAGAGGCATCCATAAAGGATTCCATTAATTTGCTGCAACAGCTGAAAACAGAAAGTCTCTGAGGAAAAATTACAATTATCTTTAGACACTGTTCATCACCTAGGTCATAATCTAAGCACTAAAGGAATCTAGCTATCTCCAAAAAGAATTAAATTAATCCAAGAATTTCCTAGGCCCACAGCTAAGCGACAGCTTCATGGATTCCAAGGTCTGCCCGGCTAATGTAGACTATGGGTTCCTAATTCTTCTCTATCAGCTTCCCCACTCTATGAACTTACTAGAAATTCAGCCCCTGAACCCCTTCTTTGAGAAGATAACAAGAGCAGGCCTTCCTAAGACTTAAACAAAGGCTGCAAGAGCTACCTGCCCTAAGGCTATCAGACTGTTCAAAGCCTTTCACCTTATTTGTGCATGAACAATATAACCAAGCCCTGGGATGCTCATGGGAGACCACAGCAATAAACACAGGCCTATTGCCTATTATAGCATAGAACTCTTCAGCTGTTTGTGCCTATCCCAACTGCCTTAAGGCTACAGGCTACAGCTGCAGCTGCAAAGTTAGTAGAAGCCTCAGAAGCCTAGGAAATGATATTTACTTACAAACTCCACATGCTGTCCGAAGTCTTCTTAATTCTGAACTGACTAAGCATTTCTCTGCAAGCAGTCTAACCTCTTATGAGAGCCTTCTGCTTTCATCACCTAATGTGTTTCTTAAACGTTGCAATGTTCCTTAATTCTGCTTCATTACTACCCGGCCTGATCAGAGTGAATCCCATGACTGTGAGATAATAACATCCCATCTCATGACACCAATTTATGAGATGCCCCTTTGACTAATCCTCATCTAATTTTGTTTGTTGATAGGTCATACTGTAAAAATGAAAATGGGAATTTCCCAGCTGGCTCTGCTGTTACTACTTGACATGAGCTACTTGAGAGGTGAAACCTCCCACAAGCTAAATCAGCCCAACAAGCAGAGCTCCATGCCCTTACCAGAGAATGCCAATTATCAGAAGGACAAATTTTTAATATTTATACTGACAGCTGATGTGCCTTGAGGTCATCTATGATTTGGGGATGTCATGGAAATAAAGGGGCTTTCTTACATCCACTGAGACTCCAATCAAAAATGGACAACAGATGGACTTCCCTGGTGGCGCAGTGGTTAAGAATCCGCCTGCCAATGCAGGGGACACGGGTTCGAGCCCTGCTCCGGGAAGATCCCACCTGCCGCGGAGCAACTAAGCCCCTGTGCCACAACTACTGAAGCCCGTGCGCCTAGAGCCCGTGCTCCGCAACAAGAGAAGCCACCGACCGCAATGAGAAGCCCGCGCACCACAACGAAGTGTAACCCCCCGCTCACGGCAACTAGAGAAAGCCCGCGCACAGTAGTGAAGACCCAACTCGGCCAAAAATAAATAAATAAATAAATTTACTTTTTTAAAAAAAGGACAACACGTAAATGTCCTTCTTACTACCATTCTCTTACTTTCTGAAACTGTATCAGAACTGAGGCTCACACCAAAACGACTAAACCTGGCTATCAGGGAAATGCCCTGGCTGATCTTCCTGCACAGACAGCAGCAATGGAATCTATAGACTGCAGCACATGTGGATAAAGTCCATTCTGCTTCTGCAAAAGCTGACCCCTTGCTGCCATACTTCTGCCGTCCTGATGTCATTGCAACATGGCAACAATCTGCTCCTGAATCAGAGAAACCACAATGGGCAAATAATGGTTGCAAATTAAATGACTAGTTGGGGCTACGGAAACCCAAGATGGCCGCTTGGTTCTTCCGGCTCCCTGGCAAACCCCATCTTTCAGTTTTTACATTCCTTTACCCACCACGGTGCAATTAAGATGACTCAAATTATGAATAAACATGAGTGAGGACAATTCTGTAAAACTATGAAAACAGTTTACCACAGAGGTCTGACCTGTCAGATCTGCATCCTGGGAAAACTATTTTTGTTTCCAGAGGCTTCAAACCCCATCCCTCTGGACCCTTGGAGCACCTGCAACTGGACTTCATTCAACTGCACCTCGAATGAGTTATCAATATGTTCTTGTTACTTTATGTATGTTTTCTGGCTGGCTTGAAGTCTTCCTTTGCCACACGGCTAATGCCCTCACAGTGGCAAAGAAACTGTTAGAAAACGTGTCTCGCATTTGGGTATACCTTCCACAACCTCCAGTAATTAGGGAACCCACTTCACTGGGCAAATCATACAAGCCTTAATAAAAACATTGCAAAACTTGCTGAAACTACTGGTCTCCCTTGGCCTAAGGTACTGCCTCTTGGTCTTGCTGACTGTTTGCTGTACTCCTTTTAGGAAACAACCTCACTCCACATGAGCTACTGGTATACAACTTTTTGATCCCTTGTTATCACATGCTAATATGACTACCTAATGTAAGTCTTTAATGTCTTATGCTAAAGCCTATTATCAACAGGTTAAAAAAGCTTTCCCAGATCCCAATTCAAAGGATCCTGTTGGTCACAGTCTGAAGCCTGGTGATCGGGTATTCTGGAAATGTCATCAACCCTTGAGCCCCACTGGAATGGATCTTACCAAGTGCTTCTGACCACTAACATTACTATGAAACTAGAAGGCATTAAAACTTGGGTACACATTTCACAGCTGAAGAAGGCTCCACCTGACATCTGGTCCTGTACAAACACCAGAAACCTCCAAATCAAACTGACTAGGAAGAGAAGTAGCCAACAACAAAGTAGACTGCTTCCACCCAAGATGCTGGGTCAAGACTTCATGCTTTAGCTAAACATGAAACACTTTCTTCTTCTCTTTCTTTCCTTTACTCTGGCATTGGCCTGGCAAGATAATGTCTCATCTGTATCTCCCAAGCCACTGCTAAGAGAGGTAACCTTTCAAACTGCTAGATTTCTTATCAAATACTCCAATTTATCCATGACGCTAGAGACCCCCTGGTCCTCCCTGTGACCAATTTTTCTTCTATTCCCAATGTCACCATAAACTATAAAAAAGGAAGGAAGGGAGGGAGGGAAGAACGAACGAACAAATGAACTACAGTCAAACTCCACTGGAAGTCACTTACAGAGTCCCGACTTTTATAGCCAGAACATCCATTGCCTTGTTTTAACCTTTCTCCAATTATAACTGTACTTTCCCAATTAGACACAAATGCCTACATAAATCATGGTACATTTGTACCTCACATTCTTATGATTATATCTAAATTGGATCTGCCCCCAATCACGAAAAGATCTCACCAGCAGCACCCATCTTTGCAAGGAATTTATAACTTTTTTTTTTTTTTTTTTAATTTCAGGCTAGGAGATTTACTTTCCAAATGCACTGAAAACCTAACTGACCCATGGCTTGGAAGAGGCAAATCCAACCATCCCTGTGAATGAACCCACTAACAGTACCAGCTTAGCAGGAATAGTTTGTGCCCTGACAGGATTTATCTTTGTCTGTGGTGGTTATCATTCTCCTTGGACCTATTTATGCCTAGATGGCTGGCACATAACTGAGCAATGCCTCTTAGGTGATCTAACTGTATTCCTAACTGTCCACAAAGTGAGACACCTCATTGGTCAACTCCCCTGAATTTATATCAGCAAGTTAGAAGGGACCTAACAGGAAGCATTCATGATTCAGGATTTGCTTCCTTTGGCAGGTCCCTACTTCCCTGGTTAGGAGTGAGTACAAATGAGGTTATGATCAGGAACCCCTCCTTAATTCTTGAAGATATTACAGAATCTGCTGCAAAAGCAATAGTTGTCCAACAAAAATCCTCAACTCTCTGGCCAAAGTTGTTCTTGGTAATGGGATAGCCCTTGATTATCTTTTAGCTGAGCAAGAAGGTGCCTGTGCTGTGGCCAACACCACCTGCTGCACCTGGATTAACACTTCTGAGGAAGCTGAAACTCAGTTATGTAAGATCACTGAACAAGCCACTTGGCTTAAGAAAGTGACTCCTTCAACAGGGTCTTTCTTTGACTTTGAGTGGTTTTGGTCTTGGGGACCATGGCTCCAAAATGCACTCCAGGTATTAAGAATTTTCCTGCTTATAATAACCACAATAGTCTCCCTGGTATGCTGTATTCTCTCAAAAGCTTTAAGTGCATGTTTGCAGCCCCTAACCACCAAACAAATGATCTCCCTAAGACTGGAATATCAGAAAGGAATGAAGAGAATGACCAGCTTAAAAAACGTGAACCTGAAGTCATGACCTGTGAATACCACACAGAGGATCAGTAAAAACTGCAAGAACTTCAGAGCAGTAGCTGGCAGTGGCACTAATGCCTTAAATTTTGATCATACCTCTCAGGCTGAGAGTCATGATCAAAAGGGGGGAACTGTTAAAAACAGGACAACAGGCCCATAATGGAGTCACTTACGGTAAGCCCCACATCACCAAACCAAGACAATACTTAATTTAATTACAGTTTTCACCTCTCCCAAGAATGGAACCTTAAACCAGTCAATCAGAAATCACTTGGTCAGCACTACTGAGGTAAGCTGCCCGACAGACCCACAACTGTCCCCTAAAGGAAGGTTACCTTGACACAACCAATCCGCTTCTTTCTTCTGCTCCCTTCTGCCTAGCAGGCTGAACACTGAACAGGTCCACAGGAAAAGTCAGACTAAATTCTTCAGATATGAAAATTAGGGAAAGCCAGAAAACTTACTACTAAAAAAAAGTAATTGTAAAGATCAATGAAAGGGTCAATGAGTATTATTTTAAGTTAATAAAGAAATACTGTTAAGTTATAGTATTTCTAAAGAAAAGAGAGACAGGACAAAATCACTTAACTCTAAGAAAAAGGAAGAGAAAAATGCCCGAATCTCTGTCATGTTACTAGAAAACAAACTATACCATGTAAAAAGACTAAGACGATAAACTAAACTGAAATAGATCCAGCCGAGCTATACTAACAGAACAAACCTTGGCATAAACTTAGATCAATTTAATAACAACTTAGTAAAGGAGCAAAACAAAGATAAAGATAAGCAGTACAATAGAAAGCAGACTGAGATAAGACACATAGTAAGGTAATTATACAGCCCCATTTGCCAGGGTTACTCCTCATTTACACCTGTTGTCCTGGTATAATTACTAATAGCACCCTCTTTCACTCTCAAAAGTATTCCTGTTTGGATGATGAATTATATGGTCATCCTATCTATCATAACAATATAAGGCAGATGGAGTTAATGTTATAGTGAAGGTACAATTTTATTTTCATTTGTGAAATGGGAATAAACACGTTCTGTACCCACCCAAACTCAGAGACCTTTTACAATATGAAACAATATGTTAAGTGTGCTAAACTCTCAAAAAAAAAAAAAAGAATTACATAAATGCAACGCCATGCCCAGGAAAGGAGGGGGAGGAAAGGGCAGGACTGGCAGTCCGGTCGGGCTGGAACCGAAGGAGTACACATGCAGGTCCTGATGCACACTCCCATGCTTCTGCTCCCTTCCAGCCTGTAACGGTATTTAATACGAAACTCTTTGTAAGGTAAATTAAAAATTAATGGAACAGGAATGGGAAATGGTATTTTTTAATGATTATTATTTGGTATGACTAAGAAAAGCAGATATAATTTGGAGGAAGGGGCTAAAATATGTACCAGTTGAAGCAGGGGTTGTGGTAATTCCCAGAAAGAGGCAAAAGGTCCTGGATTGAATGTTTCATGGCCATAAAATAACTCAGAAGTTTTTGGCTGTTTATAGACAGAACTCATAACCATAGACTATTCATTCCCAGTTAAGCCAGTTGCGTTTAAGAGAATTATTTGTTATTTGAAACACATCTTTCTACAGAAACTGTTGTGGTATTTAAGTTCCTACAACAAAAGCCTAATATTTAATCTATATATAACTGAACTATATAGTACCAACGGTGCTCTCGAATGACCCGTGACTAAGGAATCATCAAGAAGAGATTGACGAGGTAGAGGTGAGACAGTCTGGATGGTAAGAAAAGAGAAAGTCTTCTGGTTTCTACGGTGGTTGCTTTGAAGGAGACAGAGGTATATGAATTGAAATACTCTAGAATTAGTTCTTATCAAATATCTATAAAGAGAAAGATAACAACAGCAGGTGGTAAATGAATTGGAAAAGAAAGAGATAGAGGAGGAAGTCTAGTAAATAGGTACTGTAATTGTCAAGGGAAGACATAAGAGCCCAGGTACTCAATTAAATAAATGCTGAGGCAGGATAGAAAATTTAGAACTTAAGAAATATTCTAGTTATGCTTATATAACTATAAAATGAGATATTTTCTTAAGATACATCCCATTAATTCATACAGTGGTTCTTAACCATTCTAGGCTACAGAACCATCTTACTTTAACAAAAGCAAAGAATCTTCTACCCAGAAAAATACACATATAGCCCTGCTTTATAGTAACTGCAAGTCCATGACCTCTTTAAGGTGGAACTTGGCCAATGTGAAATCACAAAGTACAGGGGCAGGAAAAAATGTCTTTTGCAAGACCATCACAATAGCCAAATATAATGCCTGAGATTATAAAAACTGTTACAAAAGTATAGTGCAAAAACAGCTGTTAAAATTTATTAAAGTACAAAGCAGGCATCAGAATCATGGAAGGACTTGTTAAAACAGATTTCTGGGCCCCACCCCCAAGTTTCTAATTCAGTAGGACTGGGAGGGGGCCTAACGATTCTAACAAGTTGCTGCTTGTCCCAGAAGCACACTTTGATTTATTCCTTAGAGCAATCTTTCAAAACTATACCAACTTCTTTTCTTCCACTTCTCTCCCTTGAGGCCCAAAGATTTGGCTGCAGTAATCCACTCTGTCTTATGGGTTCACTGCCTTTCTTTCCTCATTCTGTAGGCTAAATGCAAACAAAGTACTGAATGGAAGAGTGCCCCAACCTTATTTCTGCCTTACTTCCAAAACATGTATACAGCCTCCACATTATTTTGAATAGCTCCAGCCATAGTTAAGAACATGCAAACAGAAAAGAGGTAATAAGCAAAGTGACAAACAGATATTAGGTACTTAACAGATTTTGATCAAAATACTGTACACAAACCCCAGGAGATGACTTCCTCCTAGGTAAAAGAAGGATGTTTCTTTTCTTTTCTTTTTTTTAATTTTGGCTGCATTGGGTCTTCGTTGCTGCACGCGGGCTTTCTCTAGCTGCGGCGAGCGGGGGCTACTCTTCGTGCGCAGGTTTCTCATTGCAGTGGCTTCTCTTGTTACAGAGCACAGGCTCTAAGCATGCGCGTTTCAGTAGTTGTGGCTCATGGGCTCTAGAGCGCAGCTCAGCAGTTGTGGCGCACGGGCTTAGCTGCTCCGCGGCATGCGGGATCTTCCCGGACCAGGGCTCGAACCCGTGTCCCCTGCGTATTGGCAGGCAGATTCTTAACCACTGTGCCACCAGGGAAGCCCGAGAAGGATGTTTCTTGCACAGACTCCTATTTAAAGGTGTTCAAAATCATTACTTCTTTTATGAGCTCTACAGATCAATAATTAGACACATTCCAAATAAAAATTAAATTTTTTAATTTAGAATTTGCAGCTAAAATAAAAAATCATAGGCAAATGTACAGAAAAAGGTATTTTTCAAACAAAGGAAATAAAGTGTAGATTTTAATCATTTCTTCTCTCATCAAAATGATATCTAAATTTTCTGCCTCAATCATTCCCTACCTTTTTTTCTAAATTAGTATAAATGAGTGTGACTTTTCCTCTATTCTTACAATATCATTTCTTCTAGATACCACAGTATCAGAGCTAATGTCAGTAATGAAAGGCAGAGTGGTCATCATAAGAATATCAGTAATTGATGTGCCATATGTTAGAGACCTGTATACAATAAACGTGGAAATTAGAGAAGAATATTAACATTATCAGTGTTTCTGGAAATTGCTTTTTTGAAAAATTCTCACAGTTGCCTGTTCTTATAAAAATGGAATGAAGCCTATGTGTCTAATAACAGACCTTGCTTTACAATTCATTACAGCAGGGGTCTCCAAATTTGGTTGCCCAGACCCCATAGGGATGTACAGTCTAATCCACTTTAGAGGGAGAAAACATTAGAACTTCCATTTATATTTAATTTTATCTCATTTTTAATTTATATTTTCATGAACATTTAAAAAAGACATAACACTGGTATAACAGAATGTATATATAATAAAAATATTTTTATATACACATACTACTTATATACAACTATTTATTTATAAATTGTATCAGGGAGGGCATAATGATGGAGATTAATGATATATATTAACATAGAAAAGCAACACAGACTAGAAATCAAGAACATGGGTTCAGTCTGTTCTATCATTTATAAGCTGGTGACCCTGGGCATTTGCCTCATCTCTCTAAGCCTATTCCTTACCTGCAAATAGATAATTATGGTATATTCTTAGTTCACAGGGTTGCTATGAGGAGTCCATTCCATAGTGTATGCAAAGTGCTTACAGTGTGTAACAAACAGTAAATGCTAAATAAATGTTTTCTGTTATTTTAGTATATAAATCCATAAATACAAGTTTGAGAAGTCCTCCAGTAACAAAACTAAATTAATTCATCATTTCCCAGTTTGGGCCATCTAATCCTTTTTTCTATGGAATAACTATTAACATTCTCTGCTATTCTAGTTGTATGCTTATAGCTATTATTTTCCAGAAAGAATTAAAGCCTGCTTTTACGGCATCAAGTTTTTAACTAATTAAACTATGAAAATTTCAGTATACAGGAAAATACCTCAATAATTATAATTTAACAGCAAGAATTCTTTAGCACCTACTCTCTTCACCTTACCTTTGCCCTGCCTGTCCTTTCAGGTGAACGCCAAGTGATCCTTCAGTCAAATAAGTTGTACCGGTACATTTGTGCATGTAAAGTACTACTCAGTAGATAATTTTAATCAAATTTAACATGCTTTAAAATGTTAGACATATCCTAATACAAAGATAAACATGAAAAGTCTTATTGTGGGTCACTTCCAAAGCAAAGCCTTTTGAAGGAAGTTATATAACTTTACTGCTTTTACACTTTATAATTCCATGGCTTGAGAATTTCCCATCAAATCTCTCTAGCGGAGTACAAAAACAAACCACGGTAAGCAGCCTCTAAAATGGCTCATAGGAAGAGTTCTAAAAGGTAAATAAAATGAGATAACAAGACAAAAATAAACAAATAAAATAAAATGGCTCATAATGATCCCCACAAACTCTTATTTGTGCTCCTGTGTTAACTGCCTCCCCTTGAGTATCAGCTGGACCTAGCAACTCACTTCCAACAAACAGAATATGGCAAAAAGTGATGAAACATGACTCCCAAGATGAGGTTACAAAAAGACTTTGACTTCCATGTTGTCCTCCCTCTCTCCCTCTCTCTCTCCCTCTCTCTCTCCCTCTCTCCCTCTCTCTCTCCCTCTCTCCCTCTCTCTCTCTCTCTCTCTCTCTCTCTCCCTCCCTCCCTCCCCCGACTTTCTCTCTCCCACCCCTGTGCTCCCCCCACCCCCTTCAGCCCCTCTCACTCAGGGAAGACCACTGCCCTATGGACAGGGGCATGTGGCAGGGGACCAACATCTGCAACCAGCAACCAGTGAGGACCTGTGGAGCCAACAGCCACATGAGTAGGCCTTGAAGTGAATCCTCCCCAAATCAGGCCTTGAGATGACTGCAATACCAGTTGACATCTTAACCGCAGCTAGTGAGAAGCCCAGAGCCGCAAGAGCCAGCTAAGCTGCTCCTGGATTTCGAACCCACGGAAACCGTGAGATGATAAAACCGTGAGTGGCTTAGTAAACCACTAAGTTGGGAAGAATTTGTTACACAATAATAGATAACTAATACTTAAGTTGAAATTTTAACTTAGAAAACTTCAGTAAAGAACAGACGCAGTTATTCCTTTAGAAACAATACTCCACGTAATTCAAAACTCAGCGATCCTTTTTTAAAATGTATTTTCTCCTATTTTTTTCTAACCCTACTTTTGCCTATTTTCTTAAGTGACTCTCCTGGTTTCAGACAGATTCATCTGTGTGGTTAAAACTAAGTTTTCTGAGAAGTGTACCGAGAAATGATGACAAAGGTGTTTTTCAGGCAGAATAGCTAATATAAGAAAAACAAATACCAGGTACAACCAGATTTTTCACATAAGTTGGCCTTAAAGTTGGTTTTATATACATATGTATACAAAACCAACTGATAACAAACACTCTAAAACTATTTGGAATCACATAAATGAATGGGAAGAATGGATAAAAAGGGGGGAAAAGTAGAAAAAGGGGAAGAAAACTTTTAAAATATAAAAGAAAAGGGGGGAAAAATAAAAACAGAAAACAAGGTTAATACACACTAGGAACTATAATAAAACTTCCAGTCATGAAGTAGGCAATAACAATGTCAGTTCTCACTGCCTCCTACTGCTGTGCTCAGGGCCACAAAACCATTCAATACTCTCATTTAAATTATTGGCTAATCAAGTACCTACACTGTCCAAAATATCTTCAATATTGACGGAACAGGCAAACTTAACTGTAATCAATAACTCAATCTAAGCAGGTCACAAATTCAGCATACACTGACATCTAATCTTCTAGATCTTGCATCAGAAGACAATGACCTAGAGAGCAAAAGCTGCATATCCTGTTCCTCATCTGAAACACCCCAGGCCTCCAATTTCAATTGTAGAATAGCTCTGGAAAATTGCCAGATATTTATTCTCTTACTTGTCCAAGCACTGCAAACAGTACACACTTTGTTACCTTCTTAATGAGGCCTGCCACGACCATCCTATTTAAAATTACAGCCATCCATTATCTACCTGTCCTGATCCCCCTTCCCCTGCTTATTTAGTTTTTTGTTTAGTCTTGCTTTGTTTAGTCTTGTTTTGTTTAGTCTTGTTTAGTTTTGTTTTGTTTAGTCACAAGCCCCATCAGAATGTTAGCCTAAGGGCTTGAAGATTTATATGAGATTTTGTCGGTTTTTTTCCTGATATATTTCAAGATCTGTTTGAGTATCTGGCATGGAATAGATCCTCAAATATTAGCTCAATATCAAATGAATGAATAAACTAGAAAAGTAAATGCTTTCTCATATGACCCAAAACAACAGGTACTAAAGAGAAAAAAATTAAGCTTCCAACCAGCATTTTCAAATGCTAAATATTTTGCTAAAATTTTTAAAAAGCAATATTTTCATTCAAAAATCACAAGAAATTAAGTATTTTTAAATTTCTAAGGTTTCCTATTAAATTCATGAAGTTTCCTAATGATGGCTACTAGAGACCTATAACAGTATTAACATTCACTTCTTTAAAAAAAAGACACTTTAACAAGAAATACAAATCAAGATGTAGCAATAATGAACTGAAGGCACCAAACTGGTCCAAGAACTACAGAATTAAAAACCCATTCTCTTGGGCTTCCCTGGTGGCGCAGTGGTTGGGAGTCCGCCTGCCGATGCAGGGGACGCGGGTTCGTGCCCCGGTCCAGGAAGATCCCACATGCCGCGGAGCAGTTGGGCCCGTGAGCCATGGCTGATGAGCCTGCGCTTCCGGAGCCTGTGCTCCGCAACGGGAGAGGCCACAACAGTGAGAGGCCCGCATACCACAAAAAAAAAAAAAACATTCTCTTAAAGCCTGCAACACACTATAGTCTCTAAGATCAGTCCTGTCCAATATAAATAGTGATCTACATATGTGATTAAAAATTTCCTAGGAGTCACATTAAAAAGTAAAAACAAGTGAAATTAATTTTATATTATATTTCACGTAACCCAGTATGTCCATAATATAATCATTTCCAACATGTAATCAATATTTCAATATTTATGTAAATCTTCAAAATTTGAAGTGCATTTTACACATATAACACACCTCAATTTTAAGTGCTCAATAGACAAATATAGCTAGTAGCTACCAGACTGTACAATGGATTTCTAGATTTTTGGGGGTACTAATAAAACATAGAAGCATACTATATTTGCTTTTAAATATTCATATTAAAAGAAATAGAGAGAAAGATATCTTCTGTTTTTAAATATTCAAGTTCACCTATTATACTGATAGAATTCTAAGTTCTTTTAACATAAGTTTTACTTTTTAACATAAAGTTATTATTTTTTTATTACAAAATATTTGGAATTCCATTAAAATTTAAAAGACTCAATAAGAATTCCATTGAAGTATAAATTATACAGCCATGCGTGATTACTTTGTTTGGCACAGTGATAATGATATTTCACACATTTGAGCATTTACTATCTGATGATGAGATAAAAAGATTAAAATAACTTGTAATTCTAGGAATTATTATGCAATCAAATACATTCAAATAGGCTGCCAAATATCTGCATAAGCTTACCTAATACCTCTCTGTCTATATATTATACACAATTGCAACAGATCCTTCTCTTGAAGGTATTTTTAATAATTAAAAAATATGAATTTTTGCTATTTTTTCCATATTTAAATATTTCTTAAATTGTGATATAATAAGAAATATATTTGGTCTTTATCCCTGGCTCCTAGAACAGAGCTCTTAAAAGTCTTGGAATTTCCTCAGTGATAGAGTGTCTTTTCCTCCTTTAATCACCCCTGAGTTCATGCTAATGAGATGACTAAGGGAGGAGCCCCTAGATAGCCTCAGTATGGGGCTGATCATGAGAAAGACCAAGTGATCAGAGAACTGGAAATTTCAGTCCCAGCTACCTGACCTCTGGGAAAACTGAGCTCTGTAAAAACTCTTGAACTTAGAGATTCAGAAAGCTTCCAGGTTGGTGAATATATCAAGGTGTGGGAGGTGCTGGGAGGGCGGCATGCCCAGAGAGGGCATGGAAGCTCCATGTGCCTTCTACCATACCTTGTCCTATACATATATAGCACTTGGCTGTTCCAGAGTTATATCCTTTTTAATAAACCAGTAAACATAAGTAAAGTGTTCTCCTGAGTTCTGTGAGCCATTCCAGCAAATTTTCTTTTTTTTTTTTACTGAAGTACAGTTGATGTACAATATTATATAAGTTACAGGTGTACAATATGGTGATTTGTAAAGGTTATACTCTATAATTAGTATGAAATATTGGCTATATTCCCTGTGTTGTACAGTAGCTTATTTATTTTATATATAATAGCTTGTACCTCTTAATCTCCTACCCCTATATTGCCCCTCCCCTCTTCCCTCTCCCCACTGGTAACCACTAGTTTGTTCTCTATATCTGTGAGTCTGCTTCTTTTTTGTATTATTCACTAGTTTATTTTTTAGATTCCACATATAAGTGCTATCAAACAGTATTTTTCTTTCTCTGTCTGGCTTATTTCACTTAGCCTAACGCCCCTCCAAGTCTATCCATGTTGCTACAAATGGCAAAATTTCATTCTTTTTATGGCTGAGTAGTATTCCACTGTATTTATGTACCACATCTTCTTTACCCACTGATCTGCTGATGGATGCTTAGGTTGCTTCCATATCTTGGCAATTGTAAACAATGCTGCTATGAACACTGGGGTGCATGTATCTTTCTGAATTCGTGTTTTTTTGTTTTTTTCAGATACATACCCAGCAAATGTTCAAACCTGAGGAAGGAGCCATGGGAACCCCAGATTTATCGCCAGTCAGTCAGAAGTTCAAAAACATAACCAGAGACTTGTGACTGGGATCTGAGGTAAGGGCAGTATTATGAGACTGAGCCCTTTAACTTGTGGGATCAGGGAGAGAGCGTCAGAACTGAATTGAATTGTTGGAAATGCAGTTGGTGTTGGAAAACTGAAGAACTGGTTGGTGTCAGAAAACACCCCAGAGTAGTAATATTTATAACTTGATATATCAATTAATAACAAAAGTAATTTTATTAAGTAGATTTTTAATATAAAGAATCTAGCCTTATTCTATGCTCAGAAGTAACCAATCTTAATAAGTTAATTTGTAACTTCTGAAATGTGGCTACCGAAAACTATTCCAGCTTTAAAAAGTGAAAGTGCACACCACTCTTTTCAAACATTTTATAATACTAAAACTCTTCAAATTAACCATATCCGCCTGCCAATGCAGGGGACACGTGTTCGAGCCCTGGTCCAGGAAGATCCCACATGTGGCGGAGCAACTAAACCCGTGCACCACAACTACTGAGCCTGTGCTCTAGCGCCCACAAGCTACAACTGCTGAAGCCCGTGTGCCTAGAGCCCGTGCTCCACAACAAGAGAAGCCACAGCAATGAGAAGCCCCCGCGCTGCAACAAAGAGTAGCTCCCACTCGCCGCAACTAGAGAAAGCCTGTGTGTGCAGCAACAAAGACCCACCACAGCCAAAAAAAAAAAAAAAATTGAATTATAAAAAAAATAATAATAATCCCTCTGAATTAATATATTTCTTAACCTAAAACAATCTAAGCAATGGTTAGTTCCTCAGAAATACCAAAATCAAAGGAAAACTTAGCACCATCAGTGTAATAACTTAAAATTATAACCTTTCAACACAGTACAAGAATTAGTGTTGTAAATTATCTCCAATCTAATTGATGGACAGAATTATGAAACTGCACAGAGTACTCATCTACTAAAGACTACACTCTCTCTGAGTTGACATGGAATTTGATCAAACTAATACTGTAAATGACTAAGAAAATGTACAACAATAATTTCAGAAAATCTGTTTAGTCTAGAGAATAATTTCCTCTACAAAGAGCATCAAATATATGAACATAAAATTCTATTGACTCCATAATTCATATAGATAGTAATAATTTATGGATTCAATGGAATTTATGTTAGAATATTTGATAATCAAAATCTTAAGCAACTATATTAGCAACTAAGTAAACAATTTAGACAATCTTGGGAGGATTAGAAAGAACAATTCATCACTAATAATTCAGAGTATTACTTCTAAAAAGTAGTTTTATAGCTTGATTTCATTGTGTGTATGTGTGTCTTTGTACTGGAAGAAAGAGAAGGAATGGTGATGATGTTGAGAGAATGAATTACTCAGTATAATAAAGTGACCCTCAATAAATGACAACTACTTTGTTATATTCCAGTAAGTAAAACTCCTAATAATCATCAACTTCATTTAATTTACTCTACTTTACGACCAACAGAATATATTTATACACTTCAAATACTTTTTAAGTTGGAAACAATGTAAAATAGGACTATCCTGTCATCTGCAGTTCCAAAAATGAAAGAAATAAATTTGACTACTTTGAACTGAAAGCCATGATTTTGGTATTAATAGAACTGAACTCTAATTAAAATGATTTAACCACAATGAGGAGAGATTATCTCTCAGTAAGCATGAATCAGCTGATGCAGAGATAGTAAAAAAAAAAAAAAAAAGACTAAAGAGTTAATATCTGATCTAATAAGTACTAAGAAATCACTGTTAAATTTCTTAGCTAGAGAAAGACACTCTCAAAGTGATATGCATGATGATTAGGGAGGAAAAAATTAGAGGTAATAATCTAGGCATAAGATAATAAATACCTGGATTAAAATGGAATAAGTAAATAACTAAAACAGGTAAATGAAAAAGGAATAAATTCTAAGAACACAAAATTTTATTTATAGCAGGGGTTGGCACACTACAGACTGATGGCTGTCTTTGCAAACAAAGTTTTATTGGAACACAGCCATGACCATTAGTTCATATACTGTCTATGGCTGCTGGGCACTACAATGGGAGAGTTAAGTAGATCCAACAGAGATCATGTGGCTCACACCAATCTAAACTATTTACTAGCTGGCCTATATTCGTTTCCTATGGCTGCTGTAACAAAGTACCATAAACTGAGTGGCTTAAAATAGCAGAAATTTATTCTTTCACGGGTCTGGAGGCTATAAATCTAAATAAAGTGTCAGCAGGGCCATGCTCTCTGAAAGGCTCTAAGGGAGAATCTGTTTCATGCCTTTCTCTTGGCTTTTGGTGTCACCAGCAATCCTTGTCATTCCTTGACTTGTAGCTGCGTAACTCCAATCTCTGTATCCACTGTCACATGATCATCTTCTCCCCTGTGTCTGTCTGTCCACATGGTGTTCTCCTCTCTTACAAGGACACCAGTCATATTGGATTAAGAGCCCATGTCACTCCAATATACACTCCTCTTAAATAACTACATCTGAAATGAACCTATTTCCAAATAAGGTCACATTATGAGGTACTGGGGGTTAGGACTTCAAAATATTTTTTTGGCGGGGGGACATATTTCAACCCATAATTTGGCCCTTTACAGAAAAAGTCTGCCAACTCCTAATTTAAAAGAGTAAAAACTGGTACTTCCTTAGTGGCACAGCGGTTAAGAATCCACCTGCCAACACAGGGGACACAGTTCAAGCCCTGGTCCAGAAAGATACCACATGCCACAGAGCAACAAAGTCCACGAACCACAACTACTAAGCCTGCGCTCTAGAGCCCGTGAGCCGCGAGTCACAACTACTGAGCCCATGTGCCACAACTACTGAAGCCCGCGCACCTAGAGCCCGTGCTCCACAACAACAGAAGCCACCGCAATGAGAAGCCCGCACACTGCAATGAAGCGTAGCCCCCACTCGCCACAACTAGAGAAAGCCCACACATAGCAACAAAGACCCAACGCAGCCAAAAATTTAAAATAAATAAACTTAAAAAAAATTAAATAAAAGAGTAAAAACTGAGGAGAAGTAGGTCCACAATTGCCATTGAACAGTGAGGGATTTCAAAGAGAAGATCTGGGATTTTGCTTTAGATAAACTAAGCCGAAAACAAAAGAGCCCTCAAAAGATGTCAGGCAGAAAGCAATATATGTAGGTCAGAATCTGGACTGGCTTAGAGATGGAGGAATCAGGAGTAACCTAAAAGTGGATGAGCATTCTCAAGGTAAATGTTTTATACAGCAGTTCAAAAATCGATCTTTAGAGAATGTTTGTGTTACATAACAATGTGATTAGATAAAAATGTGATGAGAGGATGTCACTGTTATACAACATTAGATAATAATGTAGAAAATAGTGTAATTTAGAATTATGTAAACTAAAAGAGAAGCATCTCAACAGTGACAAATACAACAAAAAGAGTGAAAAGAACTAAAAAATGACTGGGGAATTTGGTTAGAATGAGACCATAGTCAAATAAAGAAAACAACCTCTAAGAAGAAAACTAAAAGGGACAATAGACAGGGGTAAGATGAGAATGCTTAAGAAATAAAGTACTATTTATTTGTGTGGTGAGTACAGTAGATTAGGACATTGGTGACCCCCAGTAAACCACATCTCCTGGTATTCATATCCTTGTATAATCCTTTCCAACACAGACTCTGAGTTCAGCCAAATAACTTGCTTTAAGCCAATTTGATATTAACAGGCATTGGCAAGCAGGGGCATGATAAGCACTTTCACATGGGAACTTGTTCTCTTGGAACACTGCCACCTGGAAGCTGGCTGCCATGCTGTAAGGAAGCTTGAGCTAGACTCCTGAATGATGAGAGACTGGATGGAGAGAGACTCTGATGGAAAAGAGGTCATCTGAGATATTCCAGCCCAGCAGAGCTGGCAACTGAATGCAACTGCCACAGTGACCTCAGGCCATAACTACGGGAACAGAAAAAGTACTCAGCAAAGCCCAGTCAACCCAGAGGATCAGGAGAAATAACAAAATGTTGTTTTAGGCCACTAAATTTTGTGGTGGTTTGTAAAGCAGCAATAGATAACTGACATAGTCAGAATAGGATATATGTTTGAGAAACCCAAGTACACTGGGAATTCTTATAAAACTGAGAAGACTTGTATAGATGTGAAAAAAAAGAAAAAAGAAAAACCATGTAAATACAAAGGGTAAAATTAAAATGTAAAGAGAAAAACTAAAGATGATGAAGATGAAGGAGTTGAGTCATACAAGGAATAATGGGAAAATTTAAGACTTAAAAACTTGGTCATTCTGTTTTAAGAGAATACCAGGGAAAAAGGGTTTCCACCTACTTCATCACTTTCATCTACTTCAATTCCACCATCTTTGTCATCATCCATTTGTTTATGTATTGTTTGAAGAGCTTCCAGACTAAATCTATCTTCTTCTGTGAAGCATGGTGGACTCAGTGACATGCAGGGATCTGAAATAGAACAAAGGGCAATTACTAACTTGCAATCCCCAAACACAAGCTATAGTCAAGAGACTGTAATTTAAAACAAAACCAACAAATTAAATTTCAGACTAAGTCAAACTAAGAGGCTTTAAGAAGTCTAGTAGGGTATTCTTCACATCAAAAGTACAATATATGAACACACTGACTAAAAATAAATAATTCAATTTAATTGGTATTAGTCAACTAAAACCAGTACTAATTTCAGGTTGTCTACATTCTTCTTATCCAGATCATTATATTTATAAATTATTCCTCCCCCAGAACAGATAAACTCTCTCCTTTAAAAAAAAGAAAAAAAAACTAAACATCACAGAGTACAAGGTGCTATTTTTATATAGTCCAGTTTAAAATGTAAGTCCTAGGGAAACATCACAAAGAATACAAGAAAAAGAAATGCAGACTATTCACATGATCCTTAGACATTTTTTTATCATTTTTCTAACAGAATCCAAGAGTCTACCATATGACTTTTTAAAATAAAATGTATAACTTCTTAGATTCAACAAGGAAAAACTGAATTTTTAAAAATCTTGTTCTTCATGTTTTTAACATACATTTATTGGCTAAACCTTTTCCTATGGAAAATGAGTGAATCCTCACATCTAGGTTGTCAAAACTAACAATTTAAAGAGAATGTGGGGCTTTTCATGGCTTAAAATGAGTTTAGTAAAAATTACCTCCTGTTGACTCAATTAGTAAACAGTCTACATACCAAAATGGAAAAGTACTGCCAAAACTTCACTCACACCCAATCTGGCTGACTGCTGGATTGACAAATTCCAGGAACTGACTTCTACCAGGTCACTAAAATAATATCCTTTTAAAACATCATCAGATCCACATGTATTTCTAGGAACAGTATGGTCTTAAAGTTTAAAGTGGTTATTAGCATAACAGAAGGGTTAGCCACAGTTTGGCTATCTCCTCAACAATAGTTAAAAATCTAGTTTATCATCTGGTCCTGTTATGAATTAACTGACTGTGGACAAATCACTTGTCCCTGTATCTTAGTTACCTCTCTAAAATAAAGCAAATAGACTAGATGTTTACTGAGCTCTATTGCAGCCATAACGGCCTAAGAATATCTAATTCTGCATTTAGGGAAAAAAATTACAAGAAAAGAAGCAGTCCTGGAGACCAACTAATAATTTTCTAAAAAAAAAAACAATTTAAGCCTATATTACCTGCATGTTCTACTTACAGAACATTTTGGCAATTTAACATTTAATAGTTTTAAGTTTTTAATCTGAAACTTAATTTTGATTCCTTTAATCTTAGAAGGGAAGGAAACAGAAAAGGAAACTCTCTAAAAATGAAATTATAAGTTATGTGACATAAATATGTGTATAAATATTCAAAACTCTGATTAAGATTTGCTAAAATCTAAGAACTTACAGGCATAATGGTCAATTATGATCCCTAATTCACAAGACATCCAGAACGCTCATATGCCCACAAGTTATTCTGAATGGATGCAAAATAAAATATAAGCTCTCAGGTATCACAACAACACATGGTGTGAAGAAGATGTATATACAACATGCTACTGCCTCCAGGAGACATATTTTTAACACATTTATTTTGCTAACAAACATATGAAGTGAAAGTTATTACAACTAGTACAATAAGGAAAGTCTCAGCATCACTCACTCTGATTAAATAGGCTTTGTTGTCAAACTCTCTAAGCGAAGTCAACAGTGAGGACGGCAGAAACATTAAAAAGCTTAAGAGAAAATCAGGAGGAACATGTGATCTGGAAAAAACTCATATATAAACAAAATGGGTAGTTTTTTACTTAAATTAACTTAGTTAATAAAACACTATCTTTTAGGGTCTACTTCTGGATATAACTTCTCCATGAAGTATTTCATAAATACTAACTCCTAGTGAGTACTTCTTTCTCTGAACACCATTCCACCCATTCAGCAAATATCTATTGAGCACCTACCACGTGTCAGGCATTAGAAATACCACAGTAAACAAAAGAGGTAAGAATTCCTCATAAAACTTACATTCTAGTGGAGGAGATGAGCATAATAATATAAATAAAAGGCATAGCATGTTAGTAATGGTAAATATTAAGGAAAAACAGAGCAAAAAGCAGATGATGAAATGCCAAGGGATTTGAAATTTTCAACTGTATCTTTATTCTCAAATCATCTTTTAATGCTATACTTTTAATTAACCTTTAATTGCTTAATGTCATTTTGTCCATACAACTAAGCTTATGAAAAGGGCAGGGACCATGTTATTCCATTTCTCACATGCTCATAATACCTAGGACTTAGCTGGGCACAATCTGGACCTCTGATAAATTGTTACTTCATACATTAACTAAATCACAAAGTTCTAGGCTTCTATACTGTGCTAACCAGTGACAGGCATTAGAAATTAAAGAGTATCCTGTACTCGATCACAGTCTAGGGAGGAAGAAGGCATGTTATTGGGTTAGGTACCACTGAGAACATTAATTGTAGGGCGTTACGAGAGCATGGAGAAAGGGCACCTAATCCAGATTGGGAAAGGAAAAGTCAGAAGTTTTCTAGAGGTAACCGTGGGGAGTTTTAAAGGACCTGTAGTTGATGACCTTGGGAAGGAGAGAAAAGCATGCCTGGAAAAAGAAACATCATACGTTCAGTGGCATGAAAAGAAAATGAAACACTCAGAGAAATGCAACTGGTTAATATGTCTGGTACAGATAATATGTGGGTGGAAAAAAAAAAAAGAAGAGATTGGTAACAAGGGGTCAAATCTCTAAAAGTGGTTTTCCATACTAAGGAATTTGGATTTTTATCCTGAAAACTGAGAAGCCCATAAGGGATTTCAAGGAGAGAACCAACACAACCAGATTCATTACAGAAAGACCATTCTGGTGACAGTGGAAAATAGACAAGATGGAAGCAAGATTGGGAGCCACAGCTGTCGGGAAGTGCTTCAGGAATCCTGGCCGCACTCAACAGTCCACGCCCCCAAGGAATGGAGGAGGTAAATGATCAAGGCTGCTCCTTGGTGTTTTGCCAAGTTGGAACAGCAAAAGGAAAGGAAAGACAGGGGTTGAGGATATGGCAAGAGTGATCCATTTCTCCACATAAAATTTTCTTTCCTTTTGGTACAGTGACTTAAGGCCTAGAAATCTAACTTAGAATAGTTGTGAATTCTAAGCTCCATTACCTGTTTTAAGGTCTTTTTCACTTTTTCTCAGTTGTTTCCGTTCTAGGTTACTTTAGCACAAGTGATCATTTTTAACTGACCTAAATTTCTTTTAAAATATACAATATGATATAAAAGAACTGTACATATAATGAATCAGGTATAATGGTTTCAAAGACAACTGCTAAAATACCAAAATCAGTCTCCTTTGCCAACATCTTACAGACATCTACCTTAGCTACCCAAAATGCACTATGTACTCCATAGCCAGAACAGGTTTCTCATCTAAACAGAATCACTTGTTCATTTAAACATGATATGGAGTGCCTGTCATGTGCCAGGCCCTGTACTTGGTGCTGGACACCCAACTAAGGCAAATTTCCTCCCCTTGGTGCCCTCACCTTGTGCTAAATGCAATGTGGTGTGATATATCTTTCTAGCATTATTATGCTGAGCATTCCTTTCTTTCCTCTGGATCAAAACCAGCACATTCCACTGAGAAAAAAAGGAATCAGCTGAAACAGAGTAAGACTTAACCAAAGTCAGCAATCAACACCATTGTTAAATTCCACCTTGTTTTCCTCTACCCAAAGCCAAACAAACGCTCAATCTGATTCTGCAGAAACAGAGTTACTGAATTAAAATGATTTCACCTAATAAGAAACATCTGATATATTCTAGAAGCCATGCTCTTTCATGTACTTAATGTAATCCCTACAACCCTGTGTGAGGAACATATTATCTCCATTTTTCAGATGAGGAAATGAGACTAATGAGTTACTTTCTTTCTATCACACCCCTAGAAATGACAGACCTGGGATTCACACCAGTCTTCAAGACTCCAATTCATGTTCGAGTGTCAGTACAACGAACACAAATGCGTCAGTGTCACCAGTGTCAGAGAAGAATAAAGGATTGCTATCATAGATACTGCCAGAACCTGGCTGAGAAGCAGAGAGAACCAAGAAGCATAAATGTGTCCCAAGGAAGGGGATCAATAGATACCTCATAAATGACAGACATAATCTGAAATACAGACCTATACTTCTTAGATTACTTCTCCTTTTGAGAATAACGTACCTTTAAGTCACACTCCCCTTGAAAAAACCTTTACAATAAGTATACTACCACAGTAACCGACATATGTTGAAAGTTTAAACAAATATAAATATTAGAAGTCAACTAAATAAACTTCTTAATTTGTTACTTATCTAGCAAAATACATAAATGCCAGACTTCAGGTTAGAAGCCAGGTATACAAAGGGTAAAAACAAAGTTAAATATGGCAAGTACAATGACAGACATATAATAAATATATAATGGCAGTAAAACTAAGGGAGTAGTCCTGTATAGCAAGATTTGAGGAGAAAGTGATATTTACACATTGATTCTTAAAAGATGAGCAAGTGTTCTCTAGGAAGACATGAATAGGCAAGAACATAAGCTGCTAATAGTTATACTAACAAAATAATGATGACAATAACTATCAATTACAGAGTGTCTATAACATATTACATAAATTTATATATAAATTATATATTTCACTTTGTTTATAAAATAGGCATTATTATTACCATTTGACTAGGTAATTAAGAGAAAAGACTGACAATATCATTGAGGGTCAGACTATAGAGGGATCTACAGATTATTCTAAAGTGACAATAAAGAGGAAAAAATGTTAATAAATTACTCACTGAAACCCTCTACTTGCAGTTTCCTTGGCCTGCAAAGCTCTTTCTCCCAAGTACACCCACTGTTGGTTCATTCCAGCACAAATGTTTCTCTTCAGAGGTCATCTTATTTCCCTATCTAAAATAGCCTTCCCCTTTTCTATTTGTTATATTTTTCTTCACAGCACTTAATCACAGTGCACATATTATGTATTTACTTTCTTACTGAACAATCCTCCACTATAATGCAATCATGAGATGAAAGGCTTTGTTCTGATTGTTGCTCTTTTCTGAGTGCCTAGAACAGTGTCTGGCACATAGTAAGCGCTCAAAAAATATGTTTACTGCATTACTTACCTAACTGGTTTCCAATATAAATGTTTGGAAGAGAAAAACTTTTCACAAAATTACTTGGCTGATTAGAAAACTAAGATGTAGAAAGTGACAGTAAAACCCCTCACCTCTTTATAGTACTAAAGTTAACTCTAAGTGTTAGTAGAAATCTACTAATATTATTCCTGCTCCAATTAAAAGTATTCAGTGGCCCCCAAGAGCCTAAAGTAGAAAGTCTATTTTTTCACTGTCAAATACTGCTGTTTAAATACTTAATGAACAAAATATACAACACATTATAAAAAAAATAATGGAGGGGAACTTTAAAATATTTAAGATTCAAGGCCCTTATACTTTAGCAGCAAAGATAAAATTTCATGAAGGCAAGGACTAAGCTTGTTTTATTCATGACTATATATTATTACTATTATTATATATGTTATAATATATGTACATTATTATTATACAGTACTACTCCTAATAAATAATTATGGCTGACTGGCTTTTACATGCAAGCAATTGCATTTTTGGTGGTATTAGGAAAGAGAAATTGGATTTTAGTAAGTGGGGTTAGAAAAGGAGAAAACAAGAACAAACCCAAAGAGGAAATAAGATGATATCTGGGACCCACAAAGAGCAGTCTGGCTAACAGACTGGCTCTCTACTGAGAGTGCTACTCAGGGCTCCTCGCTGCTCACCTCTCCTCCAGCTGCTGCTGCAGGCCTTCAGCGGAGGGCTGGGGAGGCCAGTCCCACATAACAAGGAACTGTCCTCTGCCAGCTAACAGTACTGCCCAGAGGGAGGAAGAAAACACTAGCAAGCATGGGTGGAGGAGCAGTAGGATGTGAATCTGGAAAGATGGCTTGGGGTTATCCGTCAGTGAATGGCAATGAACCAAGAAAGAAGAGACTAAAAGAAGCCACTGATCATTTTTAAGTGAACTGTGACTTGATGGCAAATATAACAGAAATCACAACTTATATTTTGTGTAGTGCTTTCAAGTTCAAAAAAATGCTTTCCCATATAGTCAGTTTTATTTTAATCTAGAGAAAAAAACTATAGTCTCAGTTTACATGCTTGTTACCAGTGAATGCCTATTCCAACAGTACAGGCAGGAAGTAACAACATGAACTACAACTACAGCAGTGAGGATAGATGGAAGAGGTCAGACTGAAGTGACAACTGAGTGTACTGAAAGGAGACAAATATGACTTACATTTTTAGAATGAACTAATAAAAGTCTAGGTAAAACAAAGGTACACTTCTATTTGGCTGAGTGAAACCAAACAACATAGAGTTACAAACTGCGCCAAATGGGATTCCATTAAGCCTTTACTAGAGGCATAAATATTTATGCCATATTCTATATTCTGTTGTCCCAGTCAATTGATATAGGCAAGGAATATAGTTCAGAAATGTAAGAAAATAAGAGCTTAAGAAATAAATGAAACTGAAAAAGTAAATCCAATCTTTAAAGCTAGTTTCCCTCCTATAATACCTTTGAGGTCAGCAAATTTCATGCAGAAGAGAGCTAAGAAGGAGAGCCAGCCGACTTTTCATCACAAACCAATGACTGTAGCCCATTAACAATGTGCAACATCATATACTGCCAAGAACATGGCTTACCACGCTGGCAACTTTTATGAGTCTCATGATTAGGATTTTCTTAATTACTACCACTGAGAGAAAAATTTTAAACAAATATTGTTCATACTTGGTGCTTCCACTAATAGTTCAAGCATTTATCAAATCAAACACTTCAATCTGAATATTTTGAGAGCAAATCTTCTCTAAAATCTTCAGAGATAACCGTTTGGTGTCATTTTTCAATAAACCAACAATCTGATTCAAACTCAAAAAGAAAGTGAATAATGTCTTCTTTCTTTTTTGATATCCTCTTTAAGGCAGAGTCTGCCTTATTTCTCTTATTATCCCAATGTCTAGCATATCACCAACACCTGGCATACAGGAGGATTAATGGATGTTTCTCAAAAAGTCTAATAAATAAATAGTAAAGGCTGCCACATACTTTTTTAAAGAGAAGTTTCAACCCATAATCTATTATATTTCCCGGTATATGGTACCAGGAAATATAATTTCATAGATATTCAAACTATGCTAATATTTACTGAAAGTATATTACATGCCAGAACAACAAATGAGAAAAGGAAAATTGTAACTCGTATACACAACGCTATACCAGGAGGCTATAAAAATGCAGGTGGATTCTGAATCTCAAATGTTTAACTCAGATTTTTGAAAAGTTCAACAAAGGAGACAGACCTCACCAACAACAGGGCTGAGAAACCACTGCTGATATATCAAATTATGGTTTAAGTATTATACTGAAAAGAAAATAAAGAGTCTTTATTTTGAAACCCTTCCTGATTGATGACTGCCTCTTGGAGCTCTGAATCACTGACTTTGTTTACAAAGTCCTCATTAATTAGTCTGACTCTTGTAAAAAGAAAGAACTTTCCCCTCATCTGTTAGCTAAAAATTTCCCTTAAAAATTGCTAAGTTCAATTATACCTTCCAAATGTTTTAAACAGACTATCTGATACAAACTCAGTTACTTAGGTCCTTTCCCACTTTCCAGGGATATTTTTCAACTTACCATCTTCTGATTATTTCACTCCCACTTATTCCCCCACCCTCACAAAGCATCTTGTCCTTGCCACCTCAAAAAGTTCCCGCTAATCTTCTCAAAGAGCCTCTCTAAAGGTAGGAGACAAGGTGATGCCCCTGCCTCAAAACTATCTTAATATGCAATTCATTTACCAACACATTCCTCAACCCAAAAATATCTACACTTACATTTGTGGTTAACCAATATGTTCATTTAATGTATGTAAATAAATGAGAAGTATTTATGCAGCTGTATTTATCTCTAGATTCATTGACAGCTGCCTAATTTTTCCCACTGTGTTTTATACTATAACCTCCTAGAAAGCAATACTATATCTGAGTATAACTTTGCTGTATCTGTCATATGCAGAAAAATATTGTTGACTAGGTGCAAAAAACAAAAGTAAACAGATGCATGCATACACTTATTTACTGACTCCTAATTTCCCAGGATGCTATAAACACTAACTTTATTTATTTATCTATCTGTTTATTTATTTATGGCTGCATTGGGTCTTCATTGCTGTGAACGGGCTTTCTCTAGTGGCAGCGAGTGGGGGCTACTCTTTGTTGCGGTACGTGGGCTTCTCATTGTGGTGGTTTCTCTTGTTGCAGAGCACGGGCTCTAGGCACGTGGGCATCAGTAATTGTGGCACGTGAGCTCAGTAGTTGTGGCTTGCAAGCTCTAGAGCACAGGCTCAGTAGTTGTGGCATGCAGCCTTAGTTGCTCCATGGCATGTGGGATCTTCCCAGCCCAGGGCTCGAACCCATGTCCCCTCATTGGCAGGCGGATTCTTAACCACTGCGCCACCAGGGAAGCCCTAAACTCTAACATTTTGATTAGCAACATTACGTGCACAGAGTAGTGAAACAGCTTTGCTTATTTTTATTTGTTTTGGAGGGAAGAAAATGATAATTCGAAGTTACAACCAGAACACTGTGCATGTACTTAATGGCACTGAATTATATACTTAAAATGGTTTAAATGGTAAATTTTATGTTACATATATTTTACCACAATTTTTTAAAAAGCTATAAGCAAAACATAAGCTATGGAGAACAAAGACCATTAAAACCATTCTACCTATATCAACACCTCAGGAAATAAAGAGAACGTTGCTGTTACTGCCAGGCATTGATCCAATTGTTTCACTTCTCTCTCAGTGCGAGAACTTAACAACAGTCAAAAATAAAATCACTATCCCAATTTTTCAGATGAGAAATGATGAGCACTCTGTAGGAGGAAAAAGAACTTTTTTTTTTTTTTTTTGCGGTACGCGGGCCTCTCACTGTTGTGGCCTCTCCCATTGCGGAGCACAGACTCTGGACATGCAGGCTCAGCGGCCACGGCTCACGGGCCCAGCCGCTCCGCGGCATGTGGGATCTTCCCAGACCAGGGCATGAACCCGTGTCCCCTGCATCGGCAGGCGGACTCTCAACCACTGCGCCACCAGGGAAGCCCGGAAAAAGAACTTTTAATTCATTCTCATTCTGCCTCTTATTATATAACCTCAGGAAAGTTATTTAACTTATTTGCCTTAACTTCTTCATCTGTAAAATGGGAAGAATAGTAAATTTGTGGGCTTCCCTGGTGGCACAGTGGTTGAGAGTCTGCCTGCTGATGCAGGGGACATGGGTTCGTGCCCCGATCCGGGAAGATCCCATGTGCCGCAGAGCAGCTAGGCCCATGAGCCATGGCCGCTGAGCCTGCGTGTCTGGAGCCTGTGCTCCGCAACAGAAGAGGCCACAACAGTGAGGCCTGTGTACCGCAAAAAAAAAAAAAAAAGAATCTACCTGCCAATGCAGGGACACAGGTTCGATCCCTACTCCGGGAAGATCCCACATGCCGCGGAGTAAGTAAGCCTGTGTGCCACAACTACTGAGCCTGCGCTCTAGAGCCCGGAAGCCACAACTACTGAAGCCCACGTGCCTACAGCCCGTGCTCCGCAGCAAGAAAAGCCACCGCAATGAGAAGCCCACGCACCACAACAAAGAGTAGCCCCCGCTCGCTGCAACTGGAGAAAGCCCGTGCACAGCAATGAAGACCCAATGCAGCCAAAAATAAATAAATAAAAAATAAATAAATAAATACACTCCAGCCAAAACAATCTTGAGAAAGAACAGAGCTGGAGGAATCACGCTTCCTGACTTCAGATTATACTACAAAGCTACAGTAATCAAAACAGTGGGGTAATGGCACAAAAACAGACAAAGATCAATGGAACATAATAGAGATCCCAGAAATAAACCCACACACTTATGGTCAATTGATCTATAAGAAACAAAGTAAGAATATACAATGCAGAAGACAGTCTCTCCAATAAGTGGTTCTGGGAAAACTGGACAGCTACATGTAAAGGAATGAAATTAGAACATTCTCCAACCCATATACAAAAATAAACTCAAAGTGGACGAAACACCCAAATGTAAGACCAGATACTATAAAACTCCTAGAGGAAAACATAGGTGGAACACTCTTTGACATATATCACAGCAATATTTTTTTGGCTCTGCCTCCTAGAGTAAAGGAAATAAAAGCAAAAATAATCAAATGGGACCTACCTAAACCTAAAAGCTTTTGCACAGCAAGGGAAACCATCAACAAAAAGACAACCTGATGAATGGGAGAAAATATTTGCAAATGATATGACCGACAAGGGATTAATATCCAACATATATAAATAGCTCATATAACTCAACATCAAAAAACAAACCACTTGGACTTCCCTGGTGGCGCAGTGGTTAAGAATCCGCCTGCCAATGCAGGGGACACGGGTTCAATCCCTGGTCCAGGAAGATCCCACATGCCGTGGAGCAACTAAGGCCATGCACCACAATTACTGAGCCTGCACTCTAGAGCCCGCGAGCCACAACTACTGAAGCCCACGTGCTACAACTACTGAAGCCCACGTTCTACAACTACTGAAGCCTGTGCATCTAGAGCCCGTGTGCTGCAACAAGAGAAGCCACCGCAATGAGAAGCCCGTGCACCGCAATGAAGAGTATCCCCTGCTCGCCACAACTAGAGAAAGCCCACGAGCAGCAACGAAGACCCAATGCAGCCAAAAATAAAATAAATATTTTTTTTAAAAAGGAATTATGAAGATGGTTGACAGAGATCTGTGCCGCTTTCTTATTTACTATCAGTTATGTGTCCTATTTTCTATCTTTTCATAATTTTATACCCATCTCAATTAACATCAATCTATATCAGGTATTTTAATAAATACTATCAACAAGTTATTAAGTAAACAGTACTTAAAGCATAAAAGGAAATGAATGCATTGAAATAGCTTACAGAAGTCAAGTATGTGTGCGGGTGTGTGTGTGTCAAATTGTCGGAGCTAGCAAGACTTCATGGAAATTAAATATTCAAGGAGCCACTCCGGTTATGCCACAAATTCAAGCATTTAGCAGAACTCACTAGCAACAACAGACTCATGGATACATGGGTGGGATGGTGTCAGATTTGTGTTTCCTATAGAATATTCAGGTAGCTGCAGAGTGTGGATTCGAGGACAACAGACTGAAGGCAGAGAGACAAGTTATTTTATTATGCCAAGCCACAAGGTCCGAACTAAGATTGTGCTAATAAGGTGATATAGAATGGGGCAGATTACAAAAATATTTACAAGGTAAGTTTTACTAATTTCTAGAACTCTCACTCATTCCACTATGGTATGCAGCCTCCATCAAATAGATATGCTATCAATCAGAAAAAGACCTCATTGATTATCAAGCATAAATATAACTATGCATCATTTTCCTTTGTGTTTCATAATTTTAGAGAAAGATATATAAACTAAATCTCTGAATGATTAGATACTAAAAACTAAATTCATATTATTATGAGTTTGGCCCAATGAGCAATAGGAAGACTGTTCTTACAGACAATCCAAGAAAACTCCACCTACCACATGACGGATGGGAACATTGCAACAGGTCTCTTCCGTTTCAGGATATGAGGAAAGGACAAGATACAGGGTGGCATCAAATAGGTAGAATCTGGCCTAGAAGGACATGATATCAAAGAGACTGACAATTACAGCATTCTTCCTGCCTACAGAACTCAATCAGAAATTTCTAAGAAATGATTTATAATGATCTAAAATGGAATGAAAGAAGCCATTCATAAAATAGTACTGATCATTTTAAGTAATGTTAGCTTTGCTTCCTGAAATGATGTGACTGTGTAGATCCTATATTGAAAAGTCTTATTTACACTATTACCATAATCCAGGCACAAATTTAGCTTCCATCCAAAGAAAGAGCTTTGTCACTAAAAGACATGATTTCTATCCTAAATGTAGCTATACCCTTAACAATTAAGAGCAAAGCTCTTTGCAGATCAGCAACCTGAAGATGATCAGAACTGGGTCAGTTTTCTAAACGCAAACTTTTAGCTCTTTTTCTGATGGGGGTGGGGTGGGTGGGGGATGGAAGAAGTGAGAAAAACATTTGTATGTTATCTGACTATTAAAAGCTCAAATCCAGTTCCCTCCTCTCCTCCTCTCCACCGCTGCCATCAGAGATAACCTCATCACTTCCCCCACAGCTTTCCTGTAATGGTCTCCCCATCTCTAGTACTACCACGCTACAAATGTATCCCCTTTTACAGCCACCATATCTTTAGAATATGAAGATGGTCACATCACCCCTCCTGCTGAAATCCTTCAGTACTTCCCAAATCCCCCAAAGAATAAAGCCCATTCAACCCAGCATGAAATACAAAGCACATTCTGATCCCTGAAGAATCACTTCACTAGTGATTAACCCCCTCTATAAAGCCTTCCTGACTGCTTAACAGATATTTCCTATTCTCTACTTTCACAGCATTTTTATGCATAACTATTATAATCCCATGTAACCGTCTACCTATCAGCTCATATATTCCCTAAATAATCATAATACCATCAACTCTGGCAACAGATATGAGCTCTAATCTCAATTTCACTGCAGTAACCATGTAACCTTCAGCAAACCTCTTAACATCTTTGGTTCTTAACGTCCTCACCTGCAAAATTAGCATAAAATATTCACCCTCATAACTTCTTATGAGTAGCATTGAAAAATATAAGTAAAAAATAATACATGGTTTTGGTAAACCTGGAGAACCATAGTGCAGCTAACAACACCCATAAAACCTAAAAAGAAACTAACATGTATTATACAAAGGAACTAAACCTTCTCTATGGAAGGTATATGCCCTACTTTTGTGACGAGGATATATGTAATGAGTTTTTTTTTTGTTTTTTTATTTTTTTTGGTTTTTTTTTTTTTTTTAATATTTATTTATTTTATTTATGGCTGTGTTGGGTCTTCGTTTCTGTGTGAGGGCTTTCTCCAGTTGTGGCAAGCGGGGGCCACTCTTCATCGCGGTGCGCGGGCCTCTCACTATTGCGGCCTCTCTTGTTGCGGAGCACAGGCTCCAGACGCGCAGGCTCAGTAGCTGTGGCTCACGGGCCCAGTTGCTCCGCGGCATGTGGGATCTTCCCAGACCGGGCTCGAACCCGTGTCCCCTGCATTGGCAGGCAGATTCTCAACCACTGCGCCACCAGGGAAGCCCTGTAATGAGTTTTATTTAAGTAAAATGTCCTGCCTTTCAGAGCAAAGAAGTGTTACTTGTTACTTGTTAAGCCATGTTAAATGTGACCTTCAACTTTAAATCAACAAAATTACAATTAATTTTATATAAATGCTTATTAAATCTTCAGAGAAATTAGTATTCAAACAAAAACAACACAGCCTCAGTTCCTAGAAACTTTATTCAAAATAACTACTGACAAATCTAGCATGTAACAGCATTACCTTTAAAAAAATATGCAAGCGTGATGAAAATGACTTAAGTAAAATTTTTTTTAATTCATTTAAAATATGGGACACATATTTTCTACAAAGACATTTGGTATTTTAAAGTTGCCTCAGCAAACCTGGCCTCCTCCCTTTTAATATGTCCTTTTAATATGTCCCTGTGTGTCTCATCATTTCATAAGGAATAAACTTCCTGGGAAAGGAAGGGTAAGAAAGGAAGGAAAGAGGAAATTCTTAAATGAGAGCAGACAACAGGAACTGGGGATAGGGATTAGCAACTGAAATATGTGCTGTCCTAACGAAGAAGAAGGGGGAGAGAAGGCTAAGCTGGAGCGAAGGAGAGCAGCAGTCTGGGGTCTCCAGTTACTGCAGCAGTGAGAGAGAGGGAGGAAAAAGCCCGTCCCGGGGATAAGACACCACAAATACAAGACAATATATTTAAACCTATTACAGTAAAGTACAGTACAGTACTATATAGCCGATTGTGTTAGTTGGGTACCTAGGTTAACTTTGTTCGACTTCCGAACAGAACTCTCGGACAGAACTCATTCGTATGTAGGGGACTTACTGTATACTGGATCTTCAAAGCTCAAATAAAAACAACCCTTCCCACTATGAGTATGAACTTAAATCTGAAGGAAACAATTTTCTTCAAGACTATATTTAGTGACAATAAGGAATTAAGCAGACAAATTAGATTTCAAGGAACTAACTCTTACAAATACAACTGGTTTGAAAGTTTTCATGTTAAATATAAGGTAAAATTTTACTAAAATTATACTGAAGTAATTTTTTTAAGTAAAATTTCAACTGAATTTCAAGTACAAAGTTATGCAGCAACTACACAGAGCCTTACTTTTTACTGCATTACATGAATTTTAATCCCTGTAAAGTATAACAAGGTTCTCTTTGTTTAAACTCTGGTGGAAAAAAAAAAAAACCAATAACTACTTTGACAGCACTTTTAATTACTGGTAACTTAAGAAACTAAAGTCTTAAAATTCCTTTTTCTCCCTAATATCACATGTACTTTTCTACCTAACCTCCTGGGAATGACACACTCAACTATGTGCCTAAAGAAGTCAAAGTTTCTCTCAAGCATCCAGTGTTTAATTTGAAGGAAGACAAACTAGGAAAAACAAATGATTTGGAAAACAGGAAGCCTAGGTTGTGTAGACAGCTCTATACATACACTAGTAGCTTCTATTTCCTATAAACCAGAGGGACTCAACCAGATCTCAAAGGTTACTTCTAAGCAAAATCACACAAAGATACCACAAAAAAAGAAAATTACAGGCCAATATCACTGAAGAACATAGATGCAAAAATCCTCAACAAAATACTAGCAAACCGAACCCAACAATACATTAAAAGGACCATACACTGTTATCAAGTGGAATTTATCCTAGAGATGCAAGGATTTTTCAATATCTGCAAATAATCAATGTGATACACCACATTAACAAACTGAATAAAAACCACATGATCATCTCAATAGACACAGAAAAGGCTTTTGACAAAATTCAACATTCATTTACACAGAAACTGTCCAGGAAGTAGGCACAGAAGGAACATACCTCACCATAATCAAAGCCATATATGACAAACTCACAGCTAACATCATACTCAATGGTGAAAAGCTGAAAACATTTCCTCTAAGACTGGGAACAAGACAAGGATGCCCACTCTCATCACTTTTATTCAATATAATACTGGAAGTCCTAGCCACAGCAGTCAGACAAGAAAAAGAAATAAAAGGAATCCAAATTAGAAAGAAGTAAAATTGTCACTGTGTGCAGATGACACGATACTACAAAGAGAAAATCCTAAAGATGCCACCAGAAACTACCAGAGCTCTTCAATGAATTTAGTGAAGTGGCAGGGTACAAAATTAATACACAGAAATCTGTTACATTTCAAAACACTCACAAAACAGTATAAGAGAAATTAAGGAAACAATTCCATTTACCATCACATCAAAAAAAAAATAAAATATCTACGAATAAACTTACCTAAGGAATTTGTAAAAGACTTGTACTCAGAAAACTGTAAGACACTGATGAAAGAAATTGAAAACAACACAAACAGAAGGAAAAACATATCGTGTTCATGGACTGAAAGAATTAATGTTGTTGAAATGACAATACTATCCAAGGTAATCTACAGATTCGATGTAATCCCTATCAAAATAACAAGGGCAGACTTCCCTGGTGGCGCAGTGGTTAAGAATCCGCCTGTCAATGCAGGGGACACAGGTTCAAGTCCTGGTCCGGGAAGATTCCACATGCCGCGAAGTCACTAAGACTGTGTGCCAGCACTACTGAGCCTGCACTCTAGGGACCGCGAGCCATAACTACTGAAGCCCGCACGCCTAGAGCCTGTGCTCCACAACAAGAAAAGCCACCACAATGAGAAGCCCGTGCACTACAACAAAGAGTAGCCCCTGCTCGCCTCAACTAGAGAAAGCCCACATGCAGCAACAAAGACCCAACACAGCCAAAAGTAAATTAATTAATTAAATTTTTAAAATAAATAAAAATTTAAAAATAACAAGGGCATTTTTCACAGAACTAGAACAAATAACTTTAAAATCTATGTGGACACACAAAAGACCCCAAATAGCCAAAACAATCTTGAGAAAGAAGAAGAGACCTGGAGAAATCATGCTCCCTTACTCAGACTATACTACAAAGCTACAATAATCAAAACAATATGGTAATGGCAGAAAAAGAGACACAGAGCCGATCAGTGGAACAGAATAGAGAGCCCAGAACCCACACACTTATGGTCAATTAATCTACAACAAAGGAGGCAAGAATATACAATGGAGAAAAGACAGTTTCTCTGGTAAGTGGTGCTAGGAAAACTAGACAGCTACATGTAAAAGAATGAAATTAGAACATTCTCTAACACCATGTACAAAAATAAGTTCAAAATGGATTAAAGACCTACGTGTAAGACCAGAAACCATAAAACTGCTAGAAGAAAACACAGGAGGAACACTCTTGACATAAATCATAGCTATAATTTTTGGCTCTGTCTCCTAAAGCAAAAGAAATAGAACCAAAAATAATCAAATGGGACCTAATTAAACTTAAAAGCTTTTGCCCAGCAAGGGAAAGCATTGACAAAACAAAAAGACAACCTACTGAATGGGAGAAAATATTTGCAAATGATATTACCAATAAGTGGTTAACAGTCAAAAATGTATGAACAGCTCGTACAACTCAACATCAAAAAAACAACCCAATTGAAAAATGGGCAGAAGAACTGAATAGACATTCTTCCAAAGAGGAAATGAAGATGGCCAACAAGCACATGAAAAGATGTTCACCATCATTAATCATCAGAGAAATACAAATTAAAACCATAATGAGTTACCATCTCGCACCTGTCAGAATAGCTATCATTAAAAAGAACAAACAAAATAACAAACATTGATGAGGATGTGGAGAAAAGGGAACCCTCCTACATTGTTGGTGGGAAAGTAAATTGGAGCAGCCACTGTGGAAAACAGTATGGAGGTTTCTCAAAAAACTAAAAATAGAACTACCATTTGACCCAGCAATTCCACTCCTGTGTATATATCCAGAAACAAACAAAAAAATGAGCACACTAATTCAAAAAGATACATGCACCCCAATGTTCGTAGCAGCATTATTTACAATTGCCAAGATATGGAAGTAACCTAAGTGTCCATCAACAGATGAAGATTATGGTATATATATTCAATGGAATACTACTCAGCTATATTTTTAAAAGAATGAAATTTTGCCATTTGCAACAACATGGATGGACTTGGAGAGTATTAAGTTGAGTGAACTTAAGTTGGACAGAGAAAGACAAATACTGTATGATATCACTTATATGTGGAATCTAAAAAAATACAACAAACTAGTAAATACAACAAAAAAGAAACAAACTCACAGATATAAACAACAACCTAGTGGTTACCAGGGGGGAGAGGAAGGGGGTAAGGGCACAATAGGGGTAGGGGATTAAGAAGTACAAACTATTATGTATAAAATAAATAAGCTATAAGGATATACTGTACAACACAGGGAATATAGATAATATTTTATAATAACTATAAATGGACTATAACCTGTGAATCACTATGTTGCATAGCTATAACTTATGTAATATTGTTTCCTTCTAACCTCTTTCTTTCTTGGAACATTTTATCTATATTCACTACCTTTAAAACCTTTCATTTATATATAGTTTATGGTTATAAAGCACTTCACAGTTTATCCTCATGAAAACTATGTGAAGTAGATATGTGTTTTACAAATGAGGAATCTGAAGCCCAAAAAGTAAGAGATATACTCATGACAGTAACTGGCAGAGCAAGAAGCTGAACTTAGGTATCTAGATCAAAGTCCTCTAAAGATTCCTTAAAGATTCGTTATTTAGAAACCTTACAAACGTAAGAAGCTTAAAACACAAATCTAAACTGTAGTAAAGCAATATAGAAGATAACCTATTTTTTAATGTAACTGTATTTAATATAAGAGTTACTTACAGACAAAAAGCATGTACGCAATACCTCAACAAACGGAGACAAAATAGCTCAACTCAAACCATTCAGTAAAAAATATTAATCAAAGAATGTGGAATCTAAAAAAAAAAAATCTTCAAAAACTCTTTAAAAAAAAGAAACAAATGAACTTATTTACAAAACAAATAGACCCACATATATAGAAAACAAACTTATGGGTATCAAAGGGGAAAGCAGGGAGGAATAAATTAGGAGTCTGAGATTAACATATACACATTACTATACATAAAATAGATAACCATCAAGGACCTACTGTATAGCACAGGGAACTATAATCAATATTTTGTAATAACCTATAAGGGCAAAGAATCTGGAAAAGTACATATATATATAACTATATGTATATATAAAACAATCACTTTGCTCTACACCTGAAACTAACAAACACTGTAAATCAACTATACTTCAATTTAAATAAATACATACATACATAAATTGAAAACTAAGAACTCCTGTGAACTTTTTTTTAAATTTTTTTAAAGGTTTACAGGATCCTAAAAAAAAAAAAATTAATTTTTCACTTATAACTACTAGTTTGTCACCACAGGAAGATACTACTTTTACCTTATATTCTTCAAAGAACTAAAAACTAAACCACCTGGAAATTTTTCCCACAAAGAAAATTCCAAGCCCAGATGTTTTCATTTGTGAGCTCTAACAATAATCAAGGAAAAGGGAATTCTACCTTTAACACAAAAAGAATAGAAACTTCCTTAACTCATTTTATGAGGATAGCTTAACAATAGTACCAAACCAAGAAAGAAGTACTAACAATGAAAATTACAAATCCAGCCTCACTTGTGAACATAAATGTAAAAATCTGAAAATATTAGCAAATTAAATTTAACAAACTACAAAAAGGATAATAATACGTCATGATAAAGCTGAGTTTATCCCAGGGATGAAAGATTGGTTTAACATTAGAAAAATCAATTAACATAATTCACATTAACAGATTAAAGGCAGAGAACTCATATAATCATAGAAACAGATACAGGAAAGCATTTCATAAAATTAGACATCAATACATGATAAAATGTATAGGTATATAAGGGAACATCCTTAATCAGATAAAGAACCTAGAGTAAAACACATTATTAATAGTGAAATATTGACAGTGTTGCCCGTGAGGTAAGGAATAACAAAAGGATTGCATTATCCATTTCTATTCGAATAATACTCGAGTACTGTACTACCACAGTAAGGAACAAAGAAAGAATGAAAGGTATAAAGACTTGAAAAGCAGAATAAAAAACTGCCATCTGCAATGATAAAAATCTAAAAATAAATTTAAATGAACAAGAATTTAACGGTTGATGGATTAAAAAGATCAATGTACAAATCAATTGTACTTCTAAACACCTGTGGTTAGAAAGTGAAATTTCAAAAGCATCCAATACCTTTTTTAAAAATTTTGTCATTGAAAAGCATCAACTACCTTTTTTAAAAATCTACAAATTCAAAATAATACACAGAGAAAATGGTGGGGGAAAAACACCTCATTGATGTCTTCTGTAGATGACCTGGGCAGCAAGTCATTACTCTGAGAACTGATAATTAAAGGGGAGTGGGGGGAATTGAGCATTTTTTCCTACCTTTCCTGTATGGGTGTATTTAATGAAAACCAAAAAGTTGATGAAAGTTCTCAACAGTCCAGCAAATAAATGCAGAAATAACTAAATTGGAAAATCATCATTCTGCAACCCCAAATGAAATACTGGACCTAGGCAACAATCATCAATAGAAGCCATAACCATTAGGTGAAAGATGAATGAAAAACGCTTAAATGTAGAGATGGGGCTGACAATACCTGAACCAACTGATTGAACTTAGTAGTCCAAAAAGCAGAACAAATCAAACATCATGTGCCTCATGATGTGATGCAACAGGGAGTATAGAGTACCCCTGTGAAGTACTCTTGTCTAAACTTTTGAACCCATATCTAACTGAGCCACTAAATCTATTAGTTTAGAGGAAAGAGGGCATAGAACAAGTTAACTGACACAAAGAGAAAGGAATCAGCCAAATCCAAATTTGTCTAGAAGACCAATGACCCAACTTCTCCAATGAAATCAACTGCCTGAGCGGAAAAATAAAGGAGGGAGCGCTATGAAAAAAGAATACATAAGTAAGTGGTCTTATCTGAATTCTGATTCAGACCAACCGCTTTTAAAAATACATGTTTAAAACAGAAAAATATAAACATGGACCAAGTATTAGCTATTAGATGTCTATTATCTATTAGTGACATATCCTAAGGATATACTAGCTACTAACATATACTAGTACTAATATATACTAAGTATATACTAATACCATTAGGTATTAGTATTAGATATTAAGGAATTATCATTAAATTAAGTACTTACAAGTGAAATATCATGAAATCTATGTATCTGATTTGCTTTGAAATATTCAAAACAAACAAAAGGGTAAAATGTAACTGCTGAAACTTGATAATAGGGGTTCATTATACCACGGTCTCAACTTTAATATTTATTTGAAAATGGCCACAGTAAAAACTAATCAAAATCCAATTAGAAAATGGGCAAAGGCATGAACAGAAGATATAGCGATGGCAGATAAACACATAAAAAGATGCTGAATACTGCTAGCAATTAGAAAAATTCAAATTAAAATCATAATGAGATACTACCACACCATCTATTAGGATGGTCAAAATAAAAAGTACCAATAGAAGCAAATTCTGGCAAGGATGCAGAGAAACTGTATCACTCATCCTTTGCTGATGAGAATGTAAAATTGTACACCCACTCTGGAAATCAGTCTGGCTGTTTCTTAAAAAGTTAAACACACACTTGCCATATGGCCCATCAATTACATTCCTGGACACTTATTCTAGAAAAAGAGAAACACATTCACACAAAATCCTGAACAGAAATACTTGCAGGAACTTTGTTAACAGGTCCAAACTGGAGACAACCCAAATTTCCTTCAGTGGGTGAATGGCTAAACAAACTGTGGTACATCCATACAATGGAATACTACTCAGCAATAAAAAGAAACCAACTACTGACACATTCAGCAATTTGAATGAATTTTAAGGACATTATACTGAGTGAAAAGGGTCAATCTCAGAACGTTACATAATCTAAAATTCCATTTATATAACATTCTTGTAATGACAAAAGTATAGAAGTGGAGAATAGAACAGTGGTTGCCAGGGATTCAGAAGTAGGGTGTTACTACATGGGGGGAGCACAAGGAAATTTCTTTGTGATGACAGAGCAGTTCTGTGTCTTGAATGTGGAGGTTATATGAATCTATACATATAATGTATACATTATACACAGAGACATACCAAAATTTTAAAATTAATGATACAAAACTGGTGAAACTGGAGTAAAGTGTGTAGTCTACTTAATCATAGTATGCTGATATCAATTTCCTGGTTTTGATAATGTACTATATTTATGTACGATGTCACCATTGGGGAAAACTTCCAATTTTTAGATTGGAAATTCAGTATCAGGGTGGATATATAGAACCTCTCTGTAAAAGTTTTGCAACTTCTTGAGTCTACAATTAGTTCAAAATAAAAGCAATCCAGGTGTGAAGAAGAATCAAGGTATCATTTGATATGAGAAACTGGAATTTTCACGTATGGATCAGAGTGTGATAGGCAGAATTCTAAGATGTCTCCCAAGATTCCTGCTCCCTGGTGTATACATCCTGTACAATCCACTTCTCTTGAATGTGAGGAGTTGTGCATATAATAGGATATCACTATTGTGATTATGTTATATTACATGGCAGAAAAGACTTTGTAGATGTCATTAAGGTTACGTCAATCAGTTGACTCTGACTTCACTTCAAAAGAGAATTTATCCTGGGTGGGAATACCTCATCCATTAAAAAGGCCAATAAAAAAGGTCAAAGAGACACAACATGTAAGAGAGATTCACCTGCTGGCCTAGAAGTAGCAAACCATCATGCTGTGAAGAAAGCAACTGGCCAAAAGACTTCAAGAGATCAAGGTCCTTGGTACTATAACCACAAGGAACTGAATTCTGCCAACACTCTGAACGAGCCTGGAAGAGGACTCTACGCTCCAGATGAGAATGTGGCCCAACCAACACCTTGACTTCAGCCTTGAGAGACTTCGAGCAGAGACCCCAGTTAAGCCACGCCGAGACACCTGATCAACAGAAACTCCAGGATAAAATACATTCGCGTTGTTTTAAGCAGCTGAGTTTGTGGTAATGTATTATGCAGTAATACAGATAACTAATACACTGAGTCTGACAATTATTCCTCAAACATGCAAAGACTATGACTTTGAGGAGTGGATAAAACCAAAAACAGATTCATTTACTTTTTCAAACTAATTCAAAATTTGTCTGAACCTTAGGCCCTCATGTTCTGGCTGAAAGTTTCATATGAACAAACTATCCAAAGAGTTCCATGGTTGTGATTACAACTCATAAACAACAGAGCAAGACAGAGACTTAAAACTGATGAAATTTGGTTAGACCCAAATTCCTGTTTTTCACATTTCACATCCATAGAGGGTTTCCAAAACCCAACTTAAGCCCCGACTCCTGCCTTTCCCTACCCATGCTAAAAAATTTCAGGAAAAGAGAATATTTACAAGTTCATGTTTCTTGAAGTACAAAGACAATCAAGACAATCATGAATCTATAATACTTGTTATCCTAAAGTGTAAGAACTGATAATCCCATTTTTAAAATAAAGATACTATTTTTTCAGACAGAAGGGGAGATCGAAACATAAAGTACCTAGGAATAAATACAACAATGTGCAAGACCCCTAAGGAAAGAAATTATAAAACTTTATGAGAGCCATTAAAATAAATTTAAACCAGGCTTCCCTGGTGGCGCAGTGGTTGAGAGTCTGCCTGCTGATGCTGGGGACACGGGTTGTGCCCCGGTCCAGGAAGATCCCACATGCCGCGGAGCGGCTAGGCCCATGAGCCATGGCCGCTGAGCCTGCGCGTCCGGAGCCTGTGCTCCACAATGGGAGAGGCCATCTACAGTGAGAGGCCCGCGTACCGCAAAAAAGAAAAAAAAAATAAATAAATTTAAACCAATAGAGATATACACCAAATTTTTAGACTGAAAGATTCAATGTTATAAAGATGTCAACTGTCTCCAAATCAATTTGAAAGAATCAATGCAATTCCAGTCAAAACCCAATAGGTTTCTTTTCCCCTAGAGCTGGACAAACTGATTATAAAATGTACATGAATATGCAAAGGGCAAAGAACAGCCAGACAGTTTTGAAAAAAACGAGAAAACCTTCTATACCAAATATTAAGACTTATAAGACAACAGTAACTTTAAAAATTCTGAGTATTGTCAAAGTAACAGACAAATCAGTGGAAGAAATAAAGAACTCAAAAACAGATCCACACATATACAGACACTTGATATATGACAGAATGAGCAATGCAAATTGGTGAGGAAAATTCACTTATAAAATAAATGGTTCTGGAACTGGCTGAGCATCCACATACAGAAAAAAAAAAAAGGAAATCAGACCCGATTCTCACAAAACACACAAAAATCAATTACTAGCAAATTTAAAACTTAAATTTGAAATACAAATTACACTGCTTTAAGATAATGTACAACAATATCATCAGGGTATGAAAGAATTTCTTAACTAAGACACCAAAAGCATTTAACGATAAAAAGCCCAGTTAATTTGATAATACTAACATTAACACACCATAAAGTAAATAAAGAGACAAGCCATAAATTGAAAAAATATATGGCAACTGTAACCAAAGGATAGAAATATAAAGAATTCCAAAAATACTTTGTAACAAAGAATGGAAATATAAAGAATTCCAAAAACACTATAAGGAAAAAACAAAACGACTAACCCAATAGAAAAATGGACAGAAGACCTGAACGACAATCTCCAAAAGAAATCCAAATAACCAATAATATTAAATAATGCTCAATTTCAATAGTAAAGAGCAAATTAAATGCATAAAAAAATACCGTTTTCACGTCCATCACAGAAATTTTTTTATGTATAATACCAATATTGGTGATACTGGAAAATAAACTGATACACCTCTTTTGGCAAATAATTAGGCATTACTAAGTAAAGATGATCTCATCTGACCCAGCAACCTCCTTGATTACATCCCCTTGATAAACTCACATAGATGTACAATAAGAGGATATTCACAGAAGCATTATTCACAAAAGGCCAAAACTAGAAACAATTTTTAAAAATGTATTAAACTGTGGAGTATTCAAAACTGGAATATAATACAGCAATAAAATGAAGTTACATACAATAAAATGAACAAAACTCATACTTTTCTTGAGCATAAGTGAGAGAGAAAAGTACATACAAGGATTCTATTAATATACACTTCAAGACAAAACTAAGCAATATTGTTTAGGTATACATATACAAATGGTAAAAGTAAAAACAAAAGGAAGAAAATTATTACCAAAGAAGTAATGTGTAAATCTGTATGCACATATATACTTATTCTGTTTCTCTGAAGAACCCTGACTGATACTGACTTGGGTACTAAGAGTAGTTCTGGAGGAACAGAAACTTATGGATGAGTTATCTGAATTGGTTCTGGGGTTTATGAAATTGGTTCTCTACTGTGAGTAGATTTAAAGGCACTGATGACTCCATTTCCACTAAAGAGGCAAAGTAGGCACTGGTGATCCATGGCATGATACAGCAAAAGAGATATACAAAATATAACCACTGGATACTCCTAATCAATACTTACAAAAACCAAGGCTCTAGGTGAACATGCAATTGACACCTTAGAACATCTGTCAAACATCTGTCAAATTATTAATTACAATAAGATTAGCTGGTGACTCCTAACTGTGCTGGGTAAAGTGGGGAAGTAAAAGTATAAGCTCAGCACCTTCATACGCCTAGCTCAAATGCTACGCAAATGACCTGAAAGCTTTTGTCTTGCCTGAGAGAAACCCTTATCTCCTGAAGCCTCAGAGCTGAGATTTCTGAAAACCAAACCCAGAGTGTCATCCTGTGAGTGGCTGAATTCCAACACACATTGAATTCCCGACCTCACAAGATACTGTCTGTTAAAGTAAGGGCACTGATTAGGAAGAAATGGGATCCTGCAAACTGGAATGGGCACATGTGGGCAGATCTCAGTGAAGCTGGGGACACTGAAGCCTTACATTTTGCTGTGTCTTCTTTGCTAGGAGAAGCAGACCTTCTACCCTTGACAGAGGTGAACTATTCTATGCATGAAGAATCTATAATGACCTCCCCCTTAGGTAGTTGCCTTGCCAGACACAGCTGATTATCCTCAGGACCTACACCGACCCTTTGCTTCTAGAGCTACAACTAGACTCAAGTCCCACTGGCCCCAAAAGGTGAGATACAAAGTGGGACCTCTAGATGTACTACAACTCAAAAGAGCAGCATGACTTTTCCAATTTATATAGATACAAACCTGAGGAATATGGGGATTTAATATTATGGATGTGGGATAATATGGACAAAACATAAAGTTGGATGAGGCTGAATTTATTTTTATGAGACTAATTAAACAGATATTCTACAGTCAATGTTGCAGCTCAAGGGGTTAGAAAACGCTCTAGCAGTTTGGTGAGTTGCATAAAACATGCCCCAAAAGGTGGCCTACATTAAATGAACTTGAAATACTAGGACTACCTTAGTATAATATAGAAGGTGGTATCCAAATGCTTTGAGAAAATGAAATGTAAAAAACGGTTTTATCATGTAAAACCTGCTCACCCACACCAGAATGGTCCAGAAGACCTACCTGTCACCACAACTGCCAGAAATAAACGTGTGAGGTGAGTCAGCATCGCTGAAGAGCTCCATGGTTGCTCTTCTCTGCAGATCAGAAATTACAGTGGGAAATGATACCAGTGAACTGGGATACTGAAATGCAATGGGGAAAACTGCATCCTGGGAGGTAGGGGCCAAGTGCCAGTATTTAATCACCAAATACAAAGTGGACTTTGTTACCACAATGGACAGCAGGGTAAAAATGGGTATAAGAAAAGTCTGACTCAGAGACCTGTGTGTGGCATTCTGTAGTTGATCATGGTACCTCTAAAAGAAACAGATCGGCTGTCTACTAAATTCTTATTTGATCTATATGAGCAAAAGAGTTCTAGGTCAAGTGAACACAAGACTAACTTGAAAAACCAAAACACAGTCAAGGCCCTCCCAAACTTAAGCCAGTTTACAGACTCAGAACTCCTTGGGTGAAGGGGGGAATAGGCCCCCTTGAGGAAAGACCCTCCTACACAGCAAAAATTTCATTTTGTTAATCTTTGTCCCAGCCTTTCCCAAGAGGATCTACAGCCTTTTACCAAGGTGACTATGCACTGGGAAAAATAAATAATTAGACTTTTCAGGGACAATTGGACACTAGATTTGAACTGACACTAATTCGAAGAGACCCAAAATGTCACTGTGTCCATGTGTCACAGTAGGCGACTATGGAGGCCAGGTAATTGATGGAGTTTTAGCTCAGGTCCATATTACAATAGATCCATTAGGTCCCCTGAATCCTCCTGTGGTTATTTCCCCAGTTCCAAAATTCATAACTAGAAAAGACATACTCAGCAACTAGCAGAATCCCCACACTGGTTCCCAGACTTGTGGAGTAAGGGCTATTAGGATAGGAAAGGGCATGTGGAAGCCTCTAGAACTGCCTCTATCTAGGAAAATATTAAGCCAAAAGCAATACCGCATTCATGGAGGGACTACACAGATTTGTGCCACCACCAAGGACTTAAAGGCAAGGCTGGTGATTCTCAACACGTCGCCATTCAACTCACCTATTTGGCCTATGCAGAAAACAGATGGAGAATGACAGTGGATTATCATAAACTTAACCAGGTGGTGACTCCAACAGTAGCTGCTATTCCAGATGTGGTTTCACTGTGAGAGGAAATTAACATATCTCTTGGTACCTAGTATACAGATATAGATCGGCAAATGCTTTCTTTGCAATACTTATTAATAAAGACTACCAGATACTGGCACAAAAACAGAAATATAGATCATCTGTTTATGTCTTCTTCAGTTTCTTTTATCACTGTTGGTGGGAATGTAAATTGATACAGCCACTATGGAGAACAGTATGGAGGTTTCTTAAAAAACTAAAATTAGAACTGCCATATGACCCAGCAATCCCACTACTGGGCACATACCCTGAGAAAACCATAACTCAACAAGAATAATGTACCACAATATTCATTGCAGCACTATTTACAATAGCCAGGATATGGATGCAACCTAAGTGTCCATCAGCGGATGAATGGATAAAGATGTGGCACATATATACAATGGAATATTACTCAGCCATAAAAAGAAACGAAACTGAGTTATCTGTAGTGAGGCAGATGGACCTAGAGTCTATCATACAGAGTGAAGTAAGTCAGAAAGAGAAAAACAAATACCGTATGCTAACACTTATATATGGAATCTAAAAAAAAAAAATGGTTCTGAAGAACCTAGGGGCAGGACAGGAATAAAGACACAGACATAAAGAATGGACATGAGGACATGGGAAGGGGGAAGGGTAAGCTGAGATGAAGTGAGAGAGTGGCATTGACATATACACACTACCAAATGTAAAATAGATAGCTAGTGGGAAGCAGCCGCATAGCACAGGGAGATCAGCTCAGTGCTCTGTGTCCACGTAGAGGGGTGGGATAGGGAGGGTGGGAGGGAGACACAAGAGGGAGGGTATATGGGGATATAAGTATACGTATAGCTGATTCACTTTGTTATACAGTAGAAACTAACACAACAATGTAAAGCAATTATACTCCAATAAAGATGTTAAAAAATAAAATAAGATAAAAACTAAAATAAAATATAGAAATGCAAAAAAAATAAAGACTACCAGAAGCAGTTTGTTTTCAGCTGGCAAGTCCAACACTACATCTTCACTCAGGGGTATATTGACTCTCCAGCCCTTTGATGGGGGTCATAACTTAGTTCTCAGGAATCTTGACGGCCTTTCTCTTAGACAAGATATCACATCTATTATATTCATGATAGTCTACAAATTGGACCTAGTGAGCAAGAAGCTGCAACTACTCTAGGCTTACTGGTAAAGACAACTGCATGTCAGAGGGTAGGAAATAGATTGGACAAATATTCAGGGGCCTTCCACCTAAGTAAAATTTCTAGAAGCCCAGTGGTATGGGGCATGTCAAGATATCCCTTCTAAGGTAAAGGATAAGTTGCATCTGGTCCCTCCTACGAACACAAAAAAAGAGAACACCTAGTGGGCCTCTTTGGATTTGAGAGGCAACATACTCCTCATTTGGGTGTATTACTCCAGCCCATTAACCAAGTGCATCAGTCAGGGTTTTCCAAATACACAGAAGCAATGGGAGATATAAACATGTAAATACTCATGCGCACGCACACACACACACACACACACACGGCGAGAAAGAGAGAGAATACACACTGAGAATACACACTTATTTTAAGGAACAGGCTCACACGATTGTGGGGTCTGGCAAACTTGAAGTCTGTAGTATGGACCATTCGGCAAGAAACTCAGACAGGAGTCGATGTTACAGTCTTGAGTCCAAACTCTGTAGAGCAGGCCAGCAGACCAGAAGCTCAGGCAAGATTTCTAGATACAATCTAGAGGTGCAATTTCTTCTTTTCTGCGAAATCTCAGTTTTTGCTCTTAAGGCCTTCAACTGATTGAATGAGGCCCACCCGCATTATCAAAGAATCTCCTTTACTTAGGGAGTCAACTGATTGTAAATGTTAATCACATCTACACATTACCTTCACAGCAACATCTACAGCAGTGTTTGATGAAACAACTGGGCACCACAGCCTAGCCAAGCTGACACATAAAACTTATCCAACATACCAAGTAACCTAAAAAGCTACTAGTTTTGAGTATTTCCCAGAAGAAAAGGCGGCTCTGGGACAATTCAGCCTGCCCTGCAAGCTTCTGGATGATGTGATCTAACACATCTAATGATGCCTGAAGTGTCAGAGCAGACAGAGATGCTGTTTAGAGCCTCTGACAGGCCTATATAGGTTAAACACAGTACAGACCCTTAGGGTTTTGGAGCAAAGCCCTGCCACCCTCTGCAAATAACTACTCTCCTTTTAAGAAACAGATTCTGGCATGCTACTGGGCCTTCAGCAGAGACTGATGCTTAACAATGGGCCACCAAGTTACCATGCGAACTGAGCTGCCCATCATGAACTGGGTATTATCTGACCCATCAAGCCATAAGATTAGGCATGCACATCGTTACTCCAGCATCAAATGGAAGTAAATAGTAGATACAAGATGGAGATTACACATACACAAGTAAGATATGAAGAGGTGACCCAAATGCCCATGGTCTCCATTCCTGCTACACTATTTTCTCTCTCCCAGCCTACATTTATGACCTCATGCGACACTTCCTACCATCAGTTGAATGAAGAAGAGAAAACTTGGGCCTCATTTACAAATGATTCTGTAAAATATGCAGGCACCACCCAAACGCGGATGGCTGCAGCACTGCAGCCCCTTTCCAGGACACCCCTAAAGGATAGTGGTAAAGGAAATCCTCCCAGTGGACAGAACTTAGAGCAGTGCATGTGGTTGATCATTTTGCTTAGCAGAAATGGCCAGAGGTGCCACTGCATACCAGTTCATAGGATGTAGCAAATGGTTTATCTAGACGATCAGGGACCTGGAAGGACATGATTGGGAAACTGGTGGCAAGGTGGTCTGGAGAGGAGACATAAGGATAAACCTCTCTGAATGGACAAAAAACATGAAAATGCCTGTGTCCATGTGAATATTCACCAAAGGGTCACTTCAGCAGAGGATGATTTTAATAATCAAGTGGATAAGATGACCTGTTCTGTATATACAAGTCAGCCTCTCTTCCCAGCCACTATTATCATTGCCCAATGGGCTCATGAACCAAGTAGTCATGGGAGGAAGGAAGGTTACGCGTGGGCTCAGCAACATGAGCTTCAACCCATGATGACTGACCTGGCTAGAGTCACTGCTGAATGCCCAATATGCCAACAGCAGAGATCAACACTGAGTCCCCAGTATGGCCCCATGCCCCAGGGTGATCAGCCAGCTAGCTGGTGGCAGGTTGATTACACTGGACTGCTTCCATCACAGAAGGTGAAGTTTTGTCCTTACTGAAACAGACATTCTGGATACAGATTTGCCTTCACTGCATCTAATGTTTCTGCTAAACCTACCATCCATGGACTTACAGAAGGCTTATCCACCATCACGATATTAGACACAAAATTACCTCTGATCAAGGAACTCACTTCACAGCAGAAGAAATGCGGCCACGGGCTCATGCTCATGGAATTCACTTGGCAAGAGCACTTGTTTTACCATGTTCCCCAACATCCTAAGCAGCTGGCTGACAGAACAACAGAATGGCCTTTTGAAGACTCAGTTACGGTGCTACTTAGGCGGCAATATCTTGCAGGGTTGGGGCAATGTCCTCCACGAGGTTGTATATGTTCTAAATCAGCATCCAATATATAGTGCCCTTTCTCCCAAGGCTAGGATTCACAGATCCTAGAATCTAAGAGCAGAAATGAGAGTGGCACCACTCACTGCTGCCCCTAGAGATCCACTAGCAAAATTTTTGCTTCCTGTCCCCATGACTTTATGTTCTGATTGTCTAGAGGTTTTAGTTCCAAAGGGAAGATGCTGCCACTGGGAGACACAACGATTACATTGAACTGGAAGTTAAAACTGCCACCGGCCACTTTAGGTGCTTCCTCCCTGTACATCAACAGGCAAAGAGAGCTGCTTTACTGACTGGTGTGAGGAATCCTGATTACCAAGAGGAGACTGGATTGGTATTAAACAAGGATGGTAAAAAAGAGTAAGTCTGAAATATAGGCAATCCCTTAAGGTAACTCATAGTACTACCATGCCCTGTGATTAAAGTCAATAGAAAACTACAACAACCCAATCCAGGCAGGACTACTAATGGCCCAGATCCTTCAGGAATAAAGTTTTGGGTCACCTCACCAAGCAAAGAACCACAAGCAGCTAAGGTGCTGAGAACAAACAGAATATGGAATGGGTAGTAGACGAAGGTAGCAGAAATACCAACTACGACCACGTGACCAGTTACAGAAAAACTGGAATTGTTACAAGTAGTTCCCTGAAATTAATCTATTTCAATATGTATATAGTTTTGTGGTTTTATCTTTTTTCTTTTGCAATACGCAGGCCTCTCACTGTTGTGGCCTCTCCCATTGCGAAACACAGGCTCCGGACGCACAGGCTCAGCCATGGCCATGGCTCACGGGCCCAGCTGCTCCGCGGCACGTGGGATCTTCCCAGACCGGGGCATGAACCAGTGTCCCCTGCATCGGCAGGCGGACTCTCAACCACTGTGCCACCAGGGGAGCCCCTATAATTATTTTTTAATATTTAAATTTAAAATAATTAATTAAAATGCAAGTAACACTGAACCTCACATTTTGAGTTTCTCTGCTCCTAAACTCCTTAGTCTGATAATCAGAGTTAAACTCAGATAAACTTCATTTATCTGAAAGCTCCTTCTGACTTCACCTAGGCAGAACACAGATAAACCTGAAAAACTACAAATACATCCTCAGAAATGAAAAAGATATCACAAATATCACACATAAAAAGTCTACATGCTTTACTCAAAGGAGGACCCCTTACACTACCAATAGGTATGACAGCTCAAGCCTTGACACCCATCTTCCAGCCTTAGCAGATACCAAAAAATTTTTTAAAATACATCTGTCCGATGAATAAACTGTGATGTAATCATATGTTGATGATTCTACATTTATATTACATTCAAAAACAGGAAAGCGATCCTACAGTATTTGAAGTATGGACAGTAGCGGTTAACCCTGGACAGAGGCAGGCAGTGATTATAAGGGGGCATGAGGGACAACAGGGGTAAGGGCAATATTATGTTTCTTGAGCTGGGTGCTGGTAATATGGGAGCATTCACTTTGTGAAAAACAGCTGAGCTGTCTAAAGATTTCATGCCATTTTCTGTACTGTTCTACTTAAGTAAAAAGTTTATGAAGAAGTAAATACTACAGCTGTTCAAGGCCATGAGAGATAAGGTTGAACAACTCCACATGAATCAACAGTCCTGAAAAATACCTGTGCTTTTGCATGAGCACCAGCAGTAACAATGTGCCTGTTAACCTGCACTCAGTGCCGGGCAGGGAAGTAAGTAACAAATTTTAGAAATAATTTGATTCCAAAATGTTTAAAATAAAAGAAGTTTATAATTCAAAAGAGTTAAGCTGCAATTATTCAAGAATCAAAAGAGTACTGGTTAAGGATACGAGAGCTGTTGCTAGAATCCCGCCTCTACCACTTGCCAGCTCTGTTAATGTATTCTTAACTTCTCTGGGCCACCATTACCTCACCTGTGAAATGGAGATCTACCTCATAAGCCTGTGGTGAGGACCAAATGAATTACTCTGTGTACAGCATTTAGAACTGCATCTGACACAAAGTAAGTATTCAGGTAAGTGCTGGCTTTTCACTCACGTGACATACTTTATCTCCCAATGATGCTAAATAAACAGGGTGGGGTGTTTCCACCATAGCCAACTGACAGATGGGCACCAGAATGCAACAAAAAGCCCCTTCTTAAAATAACATGTACCACACTCTTTCTATAAAACAGGATCATTAACTCTTAGCTTTCCTCATATTTGAATTACCCAAAGAAGTTGGGATAGTAGCAACAAATCATACTCCAGTCCCATTCTGGGTCTTTTTTAATCCTTTACTCCAAGTAGCTTTAAGAATTAAATAAATAACCGCTTAGAGCACTGCATCATCACAGAAAGAAACTGTAAGAATTTAAAGTAATACTAGTACTTAACACTTTGTTAAGAGTTACTATGTGGCAAATATTGTGCCAAACATTTTTCCTATACTGATCTTATTTATTCACAACAACCCTATTAAATAGGTATTATATAGTGATCACCCTAACTAAAATGGCATAAGTCCATTTTACTTCAGAGCCCACTTTCTTACATTTATCTCCTTCACCTTATTCTCTCACAATTTTTTTCTCTCAGTCTTTATATACACCTCAGTTATCACAGTGTTCTGTAGTTATACCTGCTCTTCCTCCCTAGGTTATAAATACCTTAACTCCTCTTTCCCAGAACTGGCAGAGAGTACAGCACAAAGAAGAGACTCAGGAATGTTCTCCAGAAACTGGCTCATTAAAAAGTTGTAAATCTTGGGACTTCCCTGGTGGTCCAGTGGTTAAGACTCTGCGCTCCCAATGCAGGGGGCCTGAGTTCCACCCCTGGTCAGGGAACTAGATCCCACATGCCGCAACTAAAAGATCCTGCACGCTGCCGCAACGAAGATCCTGCGTGCTGCAACTAAAACCCAGCACAGCCAAATAAATAAATATTAGGAAAAAATAAGCTGTAACTCTTAAGCCCAGCTGCGTTTGAGTGAATTCTAGAGCAAGCATCTTCTAACTTCCAGAAGAGGAATGTAAAGAACTCAAGCATCTAATCCCATTATTCCAGTCCCATTTGAGGTAACTTGCTTGGTTTGCTGAGACGGTTATCCATCTGCCAGGTGTTAATCCAGGGGATATTTTGATAATCATATTTCATCAATACTTTTCAGAGAATAAGATAAATGCTGAGGATCCACTGGATGGGCATCTAATATGAAATTAAGTTATCAACATCCTATCAAAAGACACAATCTTGCAGATTTACATGCCTCACAGTACAGCAACAGTACTCCAGTATCCTACATGCTGCTTTTTTTCCTTCAATTACCAAAGAAGCATTATTTGATACAGCATTAAGCCTCCTTCCAAAAAATTAATAAATGTAGCAGGAAGTTTTCATTTTTAATTAAACTTCAAAGAGTTTTTTCATACTTTAATTATACAATTCTATTTCCACTACAGCTTGGTTACAGAGAACGAATCTGTTGAAGTGGTTTGCTCACATCGTAACTTACTGTATATGTTCGGCATCTCAGACAATGTCCTAACATATGCTCGTACAACTCACACCTGTGTTTATACAATATGGTCCTCCCAGACATTGTGACAATCCCTCTATTTCTAAAGGGAAAAAACAGCTATTTACTGAACACCATATAATATATTACACAGCACAGGTATATACATACTATGTGTGTGTATAATTTGATCCTTACTGTGACCTTGAAAGATAGGAATTATCATCTCCTTTTTTCCCCAAGAAAGAAACTGAGGCACAGAAACTTTAAGTTAGTAAATGATACACAAAGCAGGTTTACATTACTCTAAAGCCTAGTTTTTCAACTCTAAAGCCTAGTTTTTCCTTTATTCCAAGCCTATCTTTACTCCCTACCCTTCTTTTTTCTCACTCTGCAGTTTTCTCTGATCACCAGTCCCCATGGTGGAAGAGACACACAGTTAGTTCCTAGACTTACATATTATAGTTCAAGTCATATAAAGAGATGAATAACACAAACTTCATACTATGCAGTTAGGTATCATGGACATCACCATTTAGAAAGTAGTGAATAGTCAAGAGGAACTTACAACAGAAAATAAAGGCAACCAACATTTGTAATATTCATGGTAACTTACTGGTCAGAAATTTGAGTTGCTAAATTCAAGAAATTCAAGAAACTAGGTTCCGGATTAAATCAGAATTAAAAGGAGGGGGGGGAAACTATCAATAGCTAAAACTTTAACAAAATTGGAAAAAATGGAAGCATAAATAATCTATCAGAAAGTGCAACCCTTTTAATATCACACTTCTACAAGAGTCACAATAATGGAATGTCAGGAAAGAATCAGGCTTCATCCTCTCATTAGTTTAAGAGATCTGTTGTCAGGACCACTGATCACATGGGACGATGTATTTAACAATACACAAAGGGGAAAACATTCCAACTATAATAATTAAAGAAATGAAAAATGATATTTCACCCAAAATAGCAAAGATTCTTTTTCAATGAAAACACCAATGGGCACTCAAAAACGCAATCCTTCCAGAAAGCAATTTGGCAGTAATATATGAATTAGGCAAAAATATACATATACTGCCAGTAATACATATTTTTTAAATCTTAAAATATTCATACCCTTGGGGCTTCCCTGGTGGCGCAGTGGCTGAGAGTCCGCCTGCTGATGCAGGGAACACAGGTTCATGCCCCGGTCCAGGAGGATCCCACATGCCGCGGAGCGGCTGGTCCCATGATCCGTGGCCGCTGAGCCTGCGTGTCCGGAGCCTGTGCTCCGCAACGGGAGAGGCCACAGCAGTGAGAGGCCCACGTACCTCAAAAAAAAAAAAAAAAAAACAAAAAACAAACAAAAATATTCATACCCTTTAATCTAATAGTATGCTTTTGGGAACGTACCCTTAAAATCCAAAATGCCAGAAAGGTTTCTGCGCATAAATGTTTACAACAATATTTTTAGTGGAAAAACTGAAGATGATCTATTTAACAGTGGGAATCTATCCAACAATAAGAACAAGTAAGTATGTCTTTTATTCCATTTAACAGTTAGGAGAAAGCTGAGAATGTTAGATTTTTAAAAGCAAGATGCAAAACTGCATCTAAGAGGACTGCAACTATATACATACAGTAATACTGTATATAAAAAAGAACAATACCAAAGTGGTTCTGAGGGTGAAGTTTGTTTTATTCTCTTTGCTACACTTGTCTGTATTTTCCAAGTTCATAATAAAAGAAGAATGAAAATTGAGATGGCCCAGCACTCATTTTAAGTATAAGATCTAAATAAAAAGAGAAGAAATCATTTCTGAAATGTTTAAATTACCACATATGGTTAAAAATACAGTAAACATTTCCCTTAGCTTAATTCTACTTTGGCTTTCTAGCTTCAGGGGAGAAAAGATCAAAATACAGAAAAAGGCTTATGCACAAAAGGCATGAATCAAGACATTCATCATCCAAAAAGTTTCATGGATTACCTATGACATATTAGACACTATTTAGGTAATATACAAACAAGACAGACAGGGGTCCAATTTTTAGGAGCTTACATTTCTATGGGCAAGTACAGATAGCAAGTTAATAAATATATCAAAATATAATTTCTAGTTATAAGTGTATCTAAGTATTATTAAAAGTGACTTATGAATTTATTGAAGATAGGAAGGAGACTGCCCCTATAGGTGATCACCAAAAAACATCTTTCTGAAAAAGATGCAAAACCAAACACTAAAGTCAGTTATGCAAAAAAGCTGATGAGGAACAGAGGAACAGTAAACAAAGAAAACCTCAAGTGCTAAGACCTAGAAACAGGGAAAGAGTTTGGCATATTCTAGCAGCAGAAAGGAACTCAGTGTGGGATAAAATGGCAAAAAGAAATGTGGAGAGGTAGGTAGGGGCCAGAACAAGCAGGGATTTGCAGACCAGGGTAAAAAGTTGCTATTTTATTATACTTACAAAGTAAAGCCACTGAATGGGGAAGAAAATGATCTTATGTTCATTTTTAGAGGCTTCTGAGAGGACAGACTGTCAAATGTCAAGAGCAATAACAAGAAGTTAGGAAGCTACTGCAGGAATCTCAGTTGGGGGTAATGGTGGCCTGGACTAGAGTGATGGCAATGGGAATAGAGAAAAGTAGAGAAACTCAAAACATATGTGGGTAGTTAGAACCCATAGTATTTACTGACAGATGGTCAGAATGTGGGAAATGAGAACTCAGAACAATCAAGTATAGCTCCTAGGAGTCTGGCTGAATCATTAGTTACAAAACTTCAAGTGTGTTTCTAACGGAGGAGGAGTTAAGTATATTATGAACTATCCATCAGATAAACATTACTAATGTTTGTGGAAGGTTTGCTTCTCTTACTATCTAGAGGCAGCGGACATGATTCTTAACTATTCAGGCCTTCAGTTTCCTAAAATAATTACTCAGTATTTCCTCATATAATTACTACAAAACAAAACAAAAACAAAAATACCTACTGCTCTTACAGAGCTGTTGGAAGAATTAAATGTGAACCTATGAAAAACACTTATTTAACATAATGACTGTGCTCAATAAATTAAATCTGCCAGAAGTCATAGTAGTGACTCTGCAACCAGAATAGAAAAGTTAGTCAATAAATATTCTATGGATAAATAGGCAGATAAAAGAAATGGTGAAACAGGAGTTTAAACCCAGGTCATCTGACTCAATCTCTACAAAACCATACATTCTACACCACAGGTGAACAATGAAGAATAAAAACTGTAACAACTGTTAGACTGTGAAATCAACCAAGGAGAAGATGGAATCCTCATTAGAAACTTTTTGGTACAAATTACACAACAATCCAAAGTCCAGAGGGTTAAGTATAATACACAGTCAAGTAGATTAACTAGAATAATTGGCAATTTCTGAATCACAGAATTAACTGAAAACCTTATTGTCTTTTCAGTAAGTACCCTACTTCAGTAATGTTGAGGACTCAACCTGAACAGAATGCAGAGGGAGCACAAGACTAGGAATTTAGTTAGACCATGGGGGTCTGGGCAGCAGAGAATTATCAACAGGAAGTCAAGACCTAGACAGGAAATACAAGTGAGTACCAGGATAAGAGAACAGAATCCAAAACCTGGAAGGAAAGCATTAGCAAAGAGACGTATACCGAAAACCCGTATTAGAGTCTGAGAGAGAAGCACAGACCAGAAGAAACAGGTATTTACCTCTGGGACAGAGTTAAGAAATTCTCCTATCCCCAGGGCCCAGGCAAAGATCCGCTGCTCCTAAAGGAGAGGCAGAAGTAAAATCCCACTGCCTCAGGAGAAAGACAAGAAACCCACTTGGCCCAGGATCCCATACCGCAGCTAAGCAGTTAGCTACCCCTGGGCAAAAGACAGGAAACTCTCTCAAGTCTAAGTCCTCCCTCAGATACAAGGCAGAGTCTAGCTGCCCAACTGTCAAGGTCCAAGCTCAAAAGCTCTACCTAAAGCTGAAGGCAAATCAGGAGAACCAAGAATTCCTCCACTCCCACAGTAGCACACACAAAGAGGGCCCCTCTGTAGCACAGCCATGCTGTGGATAGCTGCCAATGGAGCAGGAACAATACTCAGGCCACACAAAACACCAAGTAAAAGCAATACTCCACTGGGGAAATTTCAGGTCTGTGGTGCACTGAACCACAATACTATGACAATAGTAACAACAGAGCCATACCCAGCTCAACTAAGTGACAAAACTAACTCAAACTACCATACTAATTGTCTAATAGAAGAAACATACCCCTTTCTGGACATATGCAACATTTATGTCCTCACTCTCAACTGTTCTGTCATCCAATCAAAAATTATGAGACACATAAAAAAGGAAAAACAAATTAATTGTCAAGAGATAAAGCAAACAACAGAACCAAACACAGAGATGACCCTGATGCTAGAACTGTCAGACAGGGATGCCAGAATAACTATGACTAACATGTTAAAAGACCTAGAGGAAAAGATTAGTATGTAAAAGGATCTGGATAATATGTATGAACAGATGGGGGATTTCAACAGAGACATGGAAACTACAGGTGAAACAAAGAGAGAAAACAAGGGTGTTTAAAAAAATAAAAAGAAACCAGAAGGAAGCACCCAATGATTGTGGGACAATATCAAATGGTCTAACATACACTTAATTGGAGTCCCAATGAAGAAAAACAGAATTATCTCAAAAGATAACAGTTGACATTTTCCAAAATTAAATAAAGACAACAAATCACAGACCCAAGGAGGTCAGTAAACTCTTAAAATTGTGAAGTTATCATTATTTTATATCAAGCAAGTTTAAAATAAAAGGTTTCAATAAAGATATAGCTTGAAATAATTAGCTACTGAGGAGTACGTATTTAGCAGATATTGTAAGATTATTTTCTATTACCCATAAAAATACGACATATTATTTACTATCTCTACATAAAAATGAACTAGAGGACTTCCCTGGTGGCACAGTGGTTAAGAATCCTCCTATCAATGCAGGGGACACAGGTTCAAGCTCTGGCCAGGGAAGATCCCACATGCCATGGAGCAACTAAGCCTGTGCACCACAACTACTGAGCCTGCTCTCTACAGCCTGTGAGCCACTACTACTAAGCCCACGTGCCACAACTACTGAAGCCCGTGTGCCGAAAACCCGTGCTCCGCAACAAGAGAAGCCACCGCAATGAGAAGCCCACGCACCGCAACAAAGAGTAGCCCCTACTCTCTGCAATTAGAGAAAGCCCACGCGCAGCCACAAAGACCCAACGCAGCCATAAATAAATAAATAAATTTATTTTTAAAAAATAGACTTTCATGTGTCTGTTGATCCTCACTTCAAAGCCCATTTTTCCCACAGGATCTTAGTTCTTCAATTCCAAATTGTGGTAGGGTTAAGATTTTTCAGGAACATCTTCAGCATGATTAGAAAGGAATTATCTATAAACATACCATGTCCTGCTTTGGAATTTGTATTTAACAAGTACAGCTGCTGTTTATCTAGAAATGTGGAAAAAATGACTGAATACAAAAAAAGACTTATTATCTTTTATTTCCTAAGCAGAGTCTATTCCCATGTTGTTTCATTATAAATTAGAGATTCTAGAATATCATAGCAATTTTTTACTCCTTTACTAACCTAGAATATGAAAAAAAACAGTCCTAATTATTAACAGTTCAGTATTCAAGGCTTATAATATGTCATGACTATCACCATGTACCTGAAAACAAATTTTTAAAGACTTCAGAATGTAAACCTAAATTTTCAGTACACCATAAAAACTAGTTGATAATTTTATAAACAAGTTTAAACAATTTATCAGATATTTTCATATGTGTTTTGACTAAATTCAGAGGGCTAACATATCTGCATGTTTCTATGACATTTTAAAATAAACCCCCAAAAAGTCAAAAGGTAAAAACAGTAAAATTTTTAAAATATGTTAAGACACAAAATATGAACTATCGTTTCTTTTTAAGATTCTACAAATGTTAACAAACATATGACTATAGAAAAAATTTTTGAATAAAAGCTAAAATAAAGATACATAAGTAAACTCCAAGAGCTGCAAATAAAAGTATAAAAATTGACAAAGATACAGGCTCAGAAAAATGGATACCCTAATGCTTGCACACACCCGCACTACCCAGAAAGAGGCTTCCAAGGAGACATCAAATGTGAAGCTAACCACACACCTTTAACAAGGCAGAAGCATGAGCTGAGGGCAGAAGCACACATTAGGAGGAGAGCAGATGGGGGCATGTCAGGCAGAGGCAGCTGCATCAAGCTATGGGTAGACTGTGGGAGGAAGCAGTGGAGGGCAGGGGAGGGATGGAGGGATGGGGGGAGGGACAGTGAGAAAAAAATAGGTCCCATAAAGAAATATTATATAGCATATGGCAAAAACAACACAGGACCAGGAGTTAATAGATTCTGGATTCTAGTTCGAGGTCTACCATACTGTACTAAAGCTGGGTTCAGAAAACATGTATTTGTATATGCTTTGTATAAAACTCAGATTTATCATGACTTGTATAAATCTTTTTACTCATTTATATATTACAAATGAGTAAAAAGACTGATAAATAAAATCAATGTGCCACTTAGCTTCAACTACAAAGGAGTCTGGGAACTAGTGAACACTGGGATCAGTAGCAACCATAAAATGAGGAAGTTGTCAATTTGTTCAAAGATCAGATACTGTATATAGCAAAACTACAACTGCATGACAAGTAACCAGAGCATTAAAAGTGAAATGAGAGCAGAGACTTCATTTGTTTAGTTCTCTATATTTCTCCAGCACCTAAAAAGTGTCTAGTAGTTTGAAGTAGGCATTCAAACATCTGTTGAATATACTCCCCAACTAAATAACACACTGTAATCTCACAGTCCCTGCCTAATACTTACTGATTCTACTACTCTTAATTTCACATTAATCAGCACTTTTTAAATGTTTTTAAAGTCCGTAAGATTACAGGTTGAATAAAATTCCATCCTTTTTAATAATCACATCATTTTAAATTTCCCTAAACTCTTTCAAAAAGATGTGAAAAAGATGTGAAATTATCAATTAGAGTTCATGACTTAAGCCAACTGAGTAATATATTAATTATAACTACTCAGTCTATAAAAGTGAAAAACAAAGTTAATCCTGTAACATTTTTCCATTAGAAGTTAGCAGTCACAGACGAAGATATGCTACAGTTCTTCCCAAAAATACCTAACACACAAAATTTTTCAATACCAACAAAGACATATTAGATCAGAACAGATGCCAATGATTAAATCATGCAATATTCCAGACTAACTTACTTTAAAGTGCTGGACACACTGTATCAAAGTGATATTTGTAAATGATTAATCACTATATAAATGTAAGGTATCATCAACTGTAACAGATTACAATCAAAGACAAAGCTTCAAGTCAAAAAGTATCTACACACATGGGAGCACATGTATATGTATAGCTGATTCACTTTGTTATAAATCAGAAACTAACACACTATTGTAAAGCAATTATACCCCAATAAAGATGTTAAAAAAAAAAAAAAAAGTATCTACAAGACTATGGTACAACTTTTTAGAGAAAGATACCCCAATTGAGTAAAAAATAAAGAAGAACCACTATAATACAACATAAGTAGACAGATATTGCCTGTCAGAATTGCAGTAAGAAGGGTATAAAAAGTCCGTTAAGAAAGTTCCAAGGTGGAAAAAGTCATGCCCTCAAATTAAAGATGACTCTGGAAAGACTTTATGACAACAGAAACACGGAAGAGCAGGAGCCATCTCAATTTTTGCCAACTATGACATCTCCAACTCTTACAACAGTGCACTGAACACAGAATATTATCAATATTTACTGACTGAATAAACAAACATTTAGAATGGACCCTGAGAGATTGAGAGGACACTCTAGCATGAGGGAAACACGTAAGGAAAAGAATAAAGGAGGAAATAAGGTGTGTTCAAAGAACACGGAGTAGCCTAATTTTGCTGGAGTATATTTATAACATGCAGAAGATCAGCAGGAGTTTGTGTCCACTATGAACTTCATAACACGTTTAAATTTAATTTGGTATAAGTGGAAAATAATAAAAGCTTTATTAATGAAACTAGAATAGAATGCAAGATGAGTTATAAGATTATTGCCTCCTCTAACACAAATTTAGTTATTTGTGATTTAGTTCAGAACAAATATGGCAGCAATAAGAATGAAAAGAGTGAGGAAAAGGTCAAATACAATTCCAAGACTGTGAGTTTGGTTGATCAGAAAACAGTGGCATAACTAAAAGAAATACAAAGTCAAAAAAAGATGGGGTGGAGGGAGAATGACGTAAAGAAAATGACATTTGTTGAACGTTTATTCCTTCCTAAGCATTTCAAATACACTAATTTAGTCTTCACAACAACTCTGTGAGATAGTTATACTCCTATTTTACAAATGAAGCAAAGAAGTCAAGATGCTTCCCCAAAGCTCACAAAGTTAATTAGTTATGTGTCACTCTCTCTATTCTTCCTTCCTAAGGGAACCTCCATTTTGTTCAAATATGGGCCAGCGATGTGCTCAGGAAGGTGGGCCACTCCCCCTAGGCCTGGGACAATGAAACTTGATTGTTCTAAACAAGGGGAATCCTATTTCCATTATCCAATAACCCAGGCCTGACCTATGAGACATGAGAAGAAATATGTTGAGGGCTCCGGGACACTTTCTTACCTGCATTAGCATCATGGATGTCATTAGGAACCTTGAAGCCACCAATCTAAGAATTACCCTTGATTCCTCCCTTTCCTTCACTCTTGTTTCCCAATCCATCAGCAAGTCAAATTGGTTCTATTCAATAATTCCAAAACACCTTGTTAACCCTTCCTCTTCTCCTATCATCCTAATCAAAGCCATTATTAACTCTCAACTGGACTCTTAACAATTACTCTCCTAGGCAATCTCCCTGTGGTCACTCTTGCTCCCAACAATTCATTCCCCAAACAGCAGCCAAAGAAATCTTTAAAATATATATCATGGAGCAACTAGAACCCTTGTGTTCTGTTGGTGGGACCGTAAAATGGTACGACCACCATGGAAAACAGAACAGAGTTTTCTTAAAAAAATTAAAAAAAAAAAAAAAGCTACCATATGCTCCAGCAACCCCACCGAGTATATATATATATATATATATATATATATATATACCAAAAAATTGAAAGCAGAGTCTCAAAGAGATATTTGCACACCCACATTCATAGCAGCACTATTCGCTAGAGCCAAGAGGTAAAAAAGCAACTCAAGTGTCCTTCTACGCATGGATATAAAAAAATGCGGTATAAACATAAAATGGAATATTATTCAGCCTTAAGATAGAAGGAAATCCTGTCATATACAACAAGGATGAACTTTGAGGACCTTATGCTAAGTGACATAAGCTAGTCACAGTAAGACAATACTGAATAATTCCACTTATATGAAGTATCTAAAATAGTCAAATTCATAGAAACAGAAAGTAGATAGTAGTGAATATACTTAACATTACTCAACTGTACACTTAAAAATGGTTAAGATGGTAAATTTTATGTTATATTTTTTTCATAACATACATACACAGCAGGCCAAAGGAAAAAAAAAAGTAAATCATATCACTTCATTTCCCTCCTTAAAATGCTTCAGCTGCTTCCTATCAGCCACTGATAAACTCCAAACAAGGTCCATGAGGCTCTGAACCATCTGGTCCTTCCTGCCTGTACAGCCAGATCACATGCTACTCTCCTTCAAGATGCTCAGTCAAAATGATACTCTCTCACTTCCTCAAACAATTCAAATTACTTCTTGCCTCAAGGTCTTTGTCCATTCTATCACCCCTGTGTGGAATGCTCATCCCTAATTCTTCACAGACTTGGTTCTTTATTATCCTTCAGATGTCACCTTAAATGTGACCTTCTCAGAAGTCTTCCCTAACCAGGCTACCTAAACTAATAGGTGTCCCCACACCATCCACATTCTTTTCTATCTTATGTCTGTCTCTTCTGTTCCTTGGTAGCATTTCTCACAAATTAAAATACTATTCTTTTCCCCCATCTTCCCAAACAAAATGCAAGCTCCACAGGGACAAGGACCTCACCAATCCTGTTCATCATTATGTCCCGAATACTTATCATATGCTTGTTATATACTTAACATTCAAATATTTATTGAGTAATTTCACATTAAAAAAAAAATCATTCTATAAGCCTGTTATTAAATGTATATAAATATACATACAGATCTTTAAAAGACTAACTGATGTGACAACTATTATTTCTAGTTATTGAGGTAGACATGTTGACTTTATACTTTTCGATATGCTCTAACTTTCCTATAATAAATCTTTATACTCAGAAATTAAAGATTTTTAAGACTGATATTTCAACTTCTAAATGCTTCAGATCTTTTAATTATATAAAATAATAGAGGTACAAAACAAGATAGTGATACAACCAACTTTTTAAAAACACCACAGTACTTCTCAATCTCTGCCTATACTTAACTTTTGTATTTCTACAAAGTTTTAACTAATATCAGACCATTAATGGTTGTTTAGATCACAGAAGTGACTCAAACTATGCCTACTTACTTTTCTAAATGCATATAAAACATTTTAATAATACTCAATATATCACAGCACATTTCTACAACTTTCCTACATCTATATCTACAGATTAAAAAAAAGTCAATGGTAATTGAACACTTACACTTGCCATACTCTAAGCACTTTACATAGATTAACTCATTTTTACTTTAAACCCATTTTAGAGATAAGGAAATTTAGGTACTAATAGGTTAAATTACCAACCCTAAATTACAAAAGCACTGCCAGACTGGGCCTCAAGCCCAGGAAGTCGTGCTCTAGTTGAGAGGCTATGCTCTTAACCACGCTAGTTGGAACAGACTTATGGCCCAAATAAAAATTCAAGATATAAAATGCTATGTTTCTTAAAAATTACATTCCAGGGCTTCCCTAGTGGCACAGTGGTTGAGAGTCCACCTGCCGATGCAGGGTACACGGGTTCGTGCCCTGGTCCAGGAAGATCCCACATGCTGCGGAGCAGCTAGGCCCGTGAGCCATGGCCGCTGAGCCTGCGCGTCCGGAGACTGTGCTCCGCAACGGGAGAGGCCACAACAGTGAGAGGCCCGCGTACCGCAAAAAAAAAAAAAAAAACTTACATTCCATCCTTAAGGAATATTCATGAAAACAAAGCACAAGTAGGAATTGCCCACTTATTGAGAATACCAATTTTTATTAAAAAGTCCTTTGTCTTAAGCCCCAGAAATCATACATTTTAAATGTGTATTTTTTAAGAGTTCAGAATATTTAATAGCAAAATTTTAAAAAATGAAAAACTGGTTATTTACCAAAGATAAATGAAGAAAGAACTCATAAAGTTCCTTGGACAATAAAGATCTAGAATTTAACATTAATCAAAAAGTTTAATTCTGCTACTTCTCCAGCCTCATTTCCTAATTCACTTCTAATCACACCCTGGGCTTTGTCGTAACACTCCTTGGCAATGGAGGATTTTTAAGGCATAAACTATTTGAAAGCAATCCTAAATCTCCATTATACAGAATAATTTATCATGGAGATGACAATTTCACAAGGCTTCTATAAGGATTAAATGAGATAAAACATACAAATGCCGGGCATAAATTTGAATCCCACACACAAATGTTCGTAAACTACAAGCAGGCTGACCACTGACTCTGCCATCCTGGGTATTTGGTAATTCACAATCACCATCCAGCATTCTCAAATGCCAATGTGTATGATCAATGTCATTCCCCACTCAGCTTACTTCTCTGATACCATTATAATTTTCCCAATCTGACAAACTCTTATATAGTCTCAGTGAATACCCCTACTGTGAGGAAGTGGGGACATCTTCATTAATAACCCACTTCCTCACATCAAAGTTAGGGACTCCCAACTTTGTATTTAATTGTACTAAATACAGCACATGCCCTAATGTCCATATACCCTCATCACAATGTATCATCATCCTTTAAGTGGTTATATCTCCTCCTGGAAAACAAAGCACAGTCAATAGCTTATTAATCCTGGAATCCCAAACATCTGATTTGGTGACTGGCATATAAAAGTCACTGAAGATTTTTGTTTGTTTGCTTGTAGTTTTTGGTTTCTTTGTAAATGAAGAATAAAAGTAATACAAAGGGGTGAACAAAAAAGAATGTTTGTTTACATTATACCTTTTTCCAAAGAAAAGGAAAAGGAGACTTATTTTCAATACTGCAAACGTATAACAAGCACTTGTAATAAAAATCCTAAAAGATATTTTTAGTAAATGCAGGAACACTCCTAGATAAGCTACCACAGTCATTTCCTTTTAAAAAACAAATACACAGAAATCTGTTGCATTTCTATAGACTAACAACAAACTATCAGAAAGAGAAATTAAGGAAGCATTCCCATTTACAATTGCATCAAAAAGAATAAAATATCTAGGAATAAATCTACCTAAGAAGGTAAAAGACTTGTACTCGAAAAACTGTAAGACACTGATGAAAGAAACTGAAGACAATAAAAATAGATGGAAAGGTATACTGTGTTCATGGACTGGAAGAATTAATATTGTTAAAATGACCATACTACCCAAGGCAATCTACAGATTCATTGCAATCTCTATCAAAACCAACGGCATTTTTCACAGAATTAAAACAAATAGTTTTAATATGTGTACAGAGGGACTTCCCTGGTGGTCCAGTGATTGGAAATCCGCCCTCCAAGGCAGGGACACAGGTTTGATCCCTGGTCAGGGAACTATGATCCCACGTGCCACGAGGCAACTAAGCCCATGCACCACAACTACTAAGCCCACACGCTCTAGAGCCTGCACGCCACAACTAGAGAGCCCGTGCGCCACAACGAAAGATCCCATGTGCCGCAACTAAGACCCAATGCAGCAAATTTTAAAAATATATATATCTTTTAAAATGTGTATGGAAACACACAAAGCCAAAACAATCTTGAGAAAGAACAGAGCTGGAGGAATCATGCTCCCTGACTTCAGACTCTACTACAAAGCTACAGTAATTAAAACAGTATGGTACTGGCATAAGAACAGACACATAGATCAATGGAACAGAACAGAGAGCCTGGAAATAAATCCACACACTTATGGTCAATTAATCTACGACAAAGGAGGCAAGAACATGCAATGGAGAAAAGACAGTCTCTCCAATAAGTGGTGCTGGTTAAACTAGACAGCTACATGTAAAAGAATGAAATTAGAACATTCTCTAACACCACATACAAAAATAAGTTCAAAATGGATTAAAGACCTAAGTGTAAGACCAGAAACCACAAAAATTCTAGAAGAAAACATAGGTAGGAAACTCTTTGACATAAATCGTAGCAATAATTTTTGGCTCTGTCTCCTAAAGCAAAGGAAATAAAACCAAAAATAATCAAATGGGACCAAATCAAACTTAAAAGCTTTTGCCCAGCAAAGGAAAGCACTGACAAAACAAAAAGATAACCTACGGAATGGGAGAAAATATTTGCAAATGGTATGACCAATAAGTGGTTAATACCCAACATATATTAACAGCTCATACAATTCAACATCAAAAAAGCAAACAGCCCAATTAAAAAATGGGCAGAAGACCTGAACAGACATTTTTCCAGAGAAGACATGCAAATGGCCAACAGGCATATGAAAAGATGCTCAACATCATGAACCATCAGAAAAATGCAAATTAAAACTATAATGAGCTGCAGGACCCGAGGCTCAGGATCACTCAGTGAAGCTGAGCTTAGAGAAACTGGAAAGAGGAAAGAGCCCGAGGGGCGCCATCCACACTGCCCAGGAGTGAGCGGGTTGCGGAACCCACTTCCAGAATTTTCGACCTAGGTCTCCACCATTATCCTGCACATCTCCTGGCACCACCACGCCCACAGTGTCCTATGTCAACCAACGCGGTGCAGGAGCCGGCCCAGAGTCCATGGCTTTTCACTGGCTGAGTCCTTTCCAGGAAAGGAGTCTTCATCCTTTTGGATTCCATTATTGTTTCAGGTTCCCATGGTAGCAGCAGCATTTATGGTCCCTGAACAGGGCCATGTGATCTTTGAGGATGTGGCTGTGTCCTTCTCCCAGGAGGAGTGGGGTCTCCTTAACGATGCTCAGAGACTCCTGTACTGTGACGTGATGCTGGAGAACCTGTCACTTATAGCCTCCCTGGGTTGTTGGCATGGAGTAGAAGCTGAGAAGGCCGTTTCTGAACAATGTGTTTCTGTAGAACAAGTGACAGAAGACTGGAATCCAAAGCTGGAGCCATCTATCCTGAAGCCTCTGACTTCCAATACGAGTGTCCTGGCGGAGAAAGATGTTTTGTACTTGGCTGACAATATGTTCACGTGCAGAGAGGTTGAGAAGGCTTTCCTAGGCAGCTTGGGCTTTCCCCAGCACCAGCCCTCCCACGATGGAGAGCATCCACGTAGAAGCAGGCAGAGCAGGGAGGTCTCTCACCCTGGGCAAGGGCATCACAAGTGCAGCGAATGTGGCAAAGCCTTCTGTAAAAAGTTTAAATTCACAGAGCACCTGAGAGTTCACACTGGAAAAAAACCTTATGAGTGCAGTGACTGCGGGAAGTTCTTTAGACACATCTCCAGTCTTATTCATTATCAGAAAGTTCACACAGGAGAAAGGCCTTATGAGTGCTGTAACTGTGGGAAAGTCTTTGCCCACAAATATAAACTTTTGGAGCACCAGAGAATCCACACTGGAAAAAGACCATATGAGTGTAATGAACGTGGGAAGGCCTTCCTTCCCAAGGATTCACTTGTTCAGCACCAAAAAATCCACACTGGAGAAAATCCTCATAAGTGCAGTGAATGTAGAAAGTGCTTCCTGTACAAAAATAACCTTCTTGTACACCAGAGGATCCACAGTGAAGAAAGTCCTTATGGGTGTAGCAAATGTGGAAAGTCCTTTGTCTTCAAAAAAAGGCTTCTTTATCACCAGCGAATCCACACTGGAGAAAGGCCTTACATGTGCAGTGAATGTGGGAAAGCCCATGTCTACAAAGGAAGTCTTACTGTGCATAAGAGAATTCACACTTTAGAAAAGGCTTATGGGTGTAACAAATGTGGGAAATTCTTTACAAGCAGTTTTGCCCTCAATAGACATGAGAATGTTCACACTGCACGAAGGCGTTATGAGTGCAGCGAATGTGGGGAAGCTCTCAATGGCAAAGTTAAACTTGCTGAGCACCAGAGAATCCATACTGGAGAAAGACCCTATAAGTGTAATGAATGTGAGAAAGCCTTCATGCGCAAGTATATACTTGTTCAGCACCAAAAAGTCCACACTGGAATAAAGCCTTTTAAATGCAGCAAATGTGGGAAGCCCTTCACTTACAAAACAAGCCTTGCCGTCCACCAGAGAATCCACACTGGAGAAAGGCCTTATATGTGCAGTGAATGTGGGGAAGTCTTTGTCTACAGAAGTCGTCTTGTTGTCCATCAGAGAATCCACACTAGAGAAAAGCCTTAAGAACGTAGTTCTTTGTAGGCAGCTCCAAGCTCATAAAAAACAAAGTTCACACTGGGGCAATGCCTTCTGCACTTATGCTTTCCTTCACTTAATATCTAGCAGCACAATTCCTATGTAGTAGAGTAGGTGAATGTATACCTTATATGTGGCCAGTCAAACTTTTCTAAAATGGTAGTATCTTTTTATAGTCTCACGAGAAGCAGCAGAACATGAGTTCCTGTTTTTTACATTTTTGCCAACACTTGGTATGTTCAGGCTTTCTAATTTGTGATGTCATAGGTGTATCTAGTGATTTTAACTAACATTTCCCTGTTGACACAATGTGAGTGGTTTTCCATGTGTTAATTTCCAACCATATTTCTTTTTTTCTTAATTGTTATTGGAGTATAGTCAATTTACAATGTTGTGTTTCAGGTGTACAGCAAAGTGAATCAGACAGCCATATTTCTTTTTTCAAATTTCTGTTCATATAATTTTGTCATCTTAATTACTGAGTTTTGATGTTTCTTCATGGATTACTGATTAAGGTCCTCTAATGGAAATATTTACCAATATTCTTCCAGACTTGTTCTGCTCATTTTAGTCGCTTTTCCAGAGAAAGACTTTATTTATTTATTTTTTGTGGTGGGTTTTTTTAGCCATGCTGTGGCATGCAGGATCTTACTTCCCCGACCAGGGATTGAACCCGTGGCCCCTGAAGTGGAAGCACAGAGTCCTAACCACTGGATCTCCTGGGAATTCCTCAATATGAAGCTGAGAATCCACTTATCAATTTGTGCATCACAAAAACATCCTACTAGAATTCTTACTGGGATTGCATTTAATCTTCAATTTAGAAAGAAATACTGAGTGTCCCAATCTATAAACTCGATAGATCTCCTTTTATTTAGATCTTGCTTAATTTTTGTTAGCAGTCTTCTTTAGTTTTGTTTGTAGGTCTTAAACATCTCCAGGTAACTTAAACATCTCCAGGTATTTTCTACATCTTATGATATTGTGAAAGGGAATTTAAAAAATTCTTCAATTTATGAACTGTTCATACCTATTACACTTAGAGAGATATAAGACTAAGGACAGAGGGCTTCCCTGGTGGCGCAGTGGTTGAGAGTCCGCCTGCCGATGCAGGGGACACGGGTTCGTGCCCCGATCCACGAAGATCCCACATGCCGCGGAGCGGCTAGGCCCGTGAGCCATGGCCACTGAGCCTGCGCATCCGGAGCCTGTGCTCCGCAACGGGAGAGGCCACAACAGTGAGAGGCCCGCATACCGCAAAAAAAAAAAAAGACTAAGGACAGAAAAAAAAACTATAATGAGATATCACCTCATTATAAATGAGTATCTATTAAGAATGGCTATCATCCGCGTCTAACAGAGCGGACTACAGAGACGAGCATGAGACGCTAAGGCTGCTGCTGCCGCCACCAAGAACCCTGTGCGAGCACAGGTCACTACCCACACCGCCCCTCCCGGGAGCCTGTGCAGCCTGCCACTGCCAGGGTCCCGGGATCCAGGGACAACTTCCCCGGGAAGAACGCAGGGCACGCTTCAGGCTGGAGCAATGCCACGCCGGCCTCTGCCGCTGCAGGCTCACCCCGCACTCCGTATCCCTCCCTCCCACCGGCCTGAGCGAGCCAGAGCCCCCGAATCAGCGGCTCCTTTAAGCCCATCCTATCTGAGCAAAGAACAGATGCCCTCCAGCAACCTACACGCAGAGGCAGGGCCAAATCCAAAGCTGAGCCCCGGGAGCTGTGTGAACAAAGAAGAGAAAGGGAAATCTCTCCCAGAAGCCTCAGGAGCATCTGATTAAATCTCCACAATCAACGTGATGTACCAGCATCTGTGGAATTACCTGAATAGAGAACAAATCATCCCAAATTGAGGAGGTGGACTTAGAGAGCAAGATTTATTACTTTTTCCCCTTTTTCTCTTTTTGTGAGTGTGTATGTGTATGCTTCTGTGTGAGATTTTGTCTGTATAGCTTTGCTTTCACCATCTGTCCTAGGGTTCTATCTGTCCGTTTTTGGTTTTGTTTTTGTTTTACTTTTAAAAAAATTTTTTTTCTTAATAATTATTTTTTATTTTAATAACTTTATTCTATCTTACTTTACTTTCTTTTCTTTTATCCTCTTTCTTTCTACTTTTTCTCCCTTTTATTCTGACTCATGTGGATGAAAGGCTCTTGGTGCTGTAGCCAGGAGTCAGTGCTGTGCCTCTCAGGTGGGAGAGAAAACTTCAGGACACTGGTCCACAAGAGACCTCCCAGCTCCACGTAATACCAAATGGTGAAAATCTCTCAGAGATCTCCATCTCAACACCAACACCTGGCTTCACTCAACAACCAACAAGCTACAGTGCTGGACACCCTATGCCAAACAACTACCAAGACACGAACACAACCCCACGCATTAGCAGAGAGGCTGCCCAAAATCATAATAAGTCCACAGACACCCCAAAACACACCACCAGACGTGGACCTGCCTACCAGAAAGATCCAGCCTCATCCACCAGAACACAGGCACTAGTCCCCTCCACCAGGAAGCCTACACAACCCACTGAACCAACTTTAGCCACTGGGGACAGACACCAAAAACAACAGGAACTACAAACCTACAGCCTGCAAAAAGGAGACCCCAAACACAGTAAGATAAGTAAAATAAGAAGACAGAAAAACACATAGCAGATGAAGGAGCAAGATACAAATGAAGAGGAAATAGGCAATCTATCTGAAAAAGAATTCAGAATAATGATAGTAAAGATGATCCAAAATCTTGGAAATAGAATAGACAAAATGCGAGAAACATTTAACAAGGACCTAGAAGAACTAAAGATGAAACAAACAACGATGAACAACACAATAAATGAAATGAAAAATACTCTAGATGGGATCAACAGCAGAATAACTGATGCAGAAGAAAGGATAAGTGACCTGGAAGATAAAATAGTGGAAGTAACTACTGCAGAGCAGAATAAAGAAAAAAGAATGAAAAGAACTCAGGACAGTCTCAGAGACCCGTGGGACAATATTAAACGCACCAACATTTGAATTATAGGGGTTCCAGAAGAAGAACAGAAAAAGAAAGGGACTGAGAAAATATTTGAAGAGATTATAGTTGAAAACTTCACTAATATGGGAAAGGAGATAGTTCATCAAGTCCAGGAAGCACAGAGAGTCCCATACAGGATAAATCCAAGGAGAAACACATCAAGACACATATTAATCAAACTGTCAAAAATTAAATACAAAGAAAACATATTAAAAGCAGCAAGGGAAAAACACCAAATAACATACAAGGAATACCCATAAGGTTAACAGCTTATCTTTCAGCAGAAACTCTGCAAGACAGAAGGGACTGGCAGGACATATTTAAAGTGATGAAGGAGAGAAACCTACAACCAAGATTACTCTACCCAGCAAGGATCTCATTCAGCTTTGATGGAGACATTAAAACCTTTACAGACAAGCAAAAGCTGAGAGTTCAGCACCACCAAACCAGCTTTACAACAAATGCTAAAGGAACTTCTCTAGGAAAGAAACACAAGAGAAGGAAAAGACCAACAATAACAAACACAAAACAATTAAGAAAATGGGAATAGGAACATATATATCGATAATTACCTTAAATGTAAATGGACTAAATGCTCCGACCAAAAGACACAGATTGGCTGAATGGATACAAAAACAAGACCCATATATATGCTGTCTACAAGAGACCTACATCAGACCTAGAGACACATACAGACTGAAAGTAAGGGGATGGAAAAAGATATTCCATGCAAATGGAAATCAAAAGAAAGCTGGAGTAGCAATTCTCATATCAGACAAAATAGACGTTAAACTAAAGACTTTTAGAAGAGACAAAGGAGGACACTACATGATGATCAAGAGATCCATCCAGGAAGAAGATATAACAATTGTAAATAGTTATGCACCCAACATAGGAGCACCTCAATACATAAGGCAAATACTAACAGCCATAAAAGGGAAATCGACAGTAACACATTCATAGTAGGGGACTTTTAACACCTCACTTTCACCAATGGACAGATCATCCAAAATGAAAATAAATAAGGAAACACAAGCTTTAAATGATACATTAAACAAGATGGACTTAATTGATATTTATAGGACATTCCATCCAAAAACAACAGAATACACATTTTTCTCAAGTGCTCATGGAACATTCTCCGGGATAGATCATATCATGGGTCACAAATCAAGCCCTGGTAAATTTAAGAAAATTGAAATTGTATCAAGTATCTTTTCCAACCACAACACTATGAGACTAGATATCAATTACAGGAAAATATCTGTAAAAAATACAAACACATGGAGGTTAAACAATACACTACTTAATAACGAAGTAATCACTGAAGAAATCAAAGAGGAAATCAAAACACACCTAGAAACAAATGACAATGGAGACACGACGACCCAAAACCTATGGGACGCAGCAAAAGCAGTTCTAAGAGGGAATTTTATAGCAATACAATCCTACCTTAAGAAACAGGAAACATCTCAAATAAACAACCTAACTTGCACCTAAACCAATTAGAGAAAGAACAAAAAAAACCCAAAGTTAGCAGAAGGAAAGAAATCATAAAGATCAGATCAGAAATAAATGAAAAATAAATGAAGAAAAGGATAACAAAGATCAATAAACAAGAGAAGATAAACAAAATTGATAAACCATTAGCCAGACTCATCAAGAAAAAAAGGGAGAAGATTCAAATCAACAGAATTAGAAATGAAAAAGGAGAAGTAACAACTGACACTGCAGAAATACAAAAGATCATGAGAGATTACTACAAGCAACTCTATGCCAATAAAATGGACAACCTGGAAGAAATGGACAAATTCTTAGAAATGCACAACCTGCCAAGACTGAATCAGGAAGAAACAGAAAATATGAAGAGACCAATCACAAGCACTGAAATTGAAACTGTGATTAAAAATCTTCCAACAAACAAAAGCCCAGGACCAGATGGCTTCACAGGCGAATTCACAGGCAAACATTTAGAGAAGAGCTAACACCTATCCTTCTCAAACTCTTCCAAAATGTAGCAGAGGGAGGAACACTCCCAAACTAATTCTACGAGGCCACCATCACCCTGACACCAAAACCAGACAAGGATGTCATAAAGAAAGAAAACTACAGGCCAATATCACTGATGAACATAGATGCAAAAATCCTCAACAAAATACTAGCAAGCAGAATCCAACAGCACATTAAAAGGATCATAAACCACGATCAAGTGGGGTTTATTCCAGGACTTGCAAGGATTCTTCAATATACACAAATCAATCAATGTGATAAACCATATTAACAAATTGAAGGAGAAAAACCATATGGTCATCCCAATAGATTCAGAGAAAGCTTTCGACAAAATTCAGCACCCATTTATGATAAAAACCCTCCAGAAAGTAGGCACAGAGGGAACTTTCCTCAACATAATAAAGGCCATATACGACAAACCCACAGCCAACATCGTCCTCAGTGGTAAAAAACTGAAAGCATTTCCACTAAGATCAGGAACAAGACAAGGTTGCCCACTCTCACCACTCTTATTCAACATAGTTTTGGAAGTTTTAGCCACAGCAATCAGAGAAGAAAAGGAAATTAAAGGAATCCAAATCGGAAAAGAAGAAGTAAAGCTGTCACTGTTTCCAGATGACATGATACTATACACAGAGAATCCTAAAGATGCTACCAGAAAACTACTAGAGCTAATCAATGAATTTGGTAAAGTAGCAGGATACAAAATTAATGCAGAGAAATCTCTAGCATTCCTATACACTAATAATGAAAAATCTGAAAGTGAAATCAAGAAAACATTCCCATTTACCATTGCAACAAAAAGAATAAAATATCTAGGAATAAACCTACATAAGGAGACAAAAGACCTGTATGCAGAATTTTATAAGACACTGATGAAAGAAATTAGAGGTGATACAAATAGGGCTTCCCTGGTGGCGCAGTGGTTAAGAGTCCGCCTGCCGATGCAGGGGACACAGGTTTGTGCCCCAGTCCGGGAATATCCCACATGCCACGGAGCAGCTGGGCCAGTGAGCCATGGCCGCTCGGCCTGTGCATCCGGAGCCAGTGCTCAGCAACGGGAGAGGCCACAACAGTGAGAGACCCGTGTACTGCAAAAAAAAAAAAAAAAAAAAGTTGATACAAATAGATGGAGAGATATACCATGTTCTTGGATTGGAAGAATCAACATTGTGAAAATGACTCTACTAACCAAAGCAATCTACAGACTCAATGCAATCCCTATCAAACTACCACTGGCATTTTTCACAGAACTAGAACAAAAAATTTCACAATTTGTATGGAAACACAAAAGACCCCGAATAGCCAAAGCAATCTTGAGAACGAAAAACGGAGCTGGAGGAATCAGGCTCCCAGACTTCAGACTATACTACAAAGCTACAGTAATCAAGACAGTATGGTACTGGCACAAAAACAGAAATATAAATCAATGGAACAGGATAGAAAGCCCAGAGAGAAACCCACGTACATATGGTCACCTTATGTTTGATAAAGGAGGCAGGAATGTACAGTGGAGAAAGGACAGCCTCTTCAATAAGTGGTGCTGGGAAAACTGGACAGGTACATGTAAAAGTATGAAATTAGAACACTCCCTAACACCATACACAAAAATAAGCTCAAAATGGATTAAAGACCTAAATGTAAGGCCAGAAACTATCAAACTCTTAGAGGAAAACATAGACAAGAACACTCTATGACATAAATCACAGCAAGATCCTTTTTGACCCACGTCCTACAGAAATGGAAATAAAAACAAAAATAAACAAATGGGACCTAATGAAACTTCAAAGCTTTGGCACAGTAAAGGAAACCATAAAGAAGACCAGAAGACAACCCTCAGAATGGGAGAAACTATTTGCAAATGATGCAACTGACAAAGGATTAATCTCCAAAATTTACAAGCAGCTCATGCAGCTCAATAACAAAAAAAAACAAACCAATCCAAAAATGGGCAGAAGACCTAAATAGACATTTCTCCAAAGAAGATATACAGACTGCCAACAAACACATGAAAGAATGCTCAACATCACTCATCATGAGAGAAATGCAAATCAAAACTACAATGAGATATCATCTCACACCAGTCAGAATGGCCATCATTAAAAAATCTAGAAACACGGGGCTTCCCTGGTGGCGCAGTGGTTGACAGTCCACCTGCCGATGCAGGGGACACGGGTTCGTGCCCCAGTATGGGAAGATCCCACATGCCGCGGAGCCACTAGGCCCGTGAGCCATGGCCGCTGAGCCTGCACGTTCGGAGACTGTGCTCCACAACGGGAGAGGCCACAACAGTGAGAAGCCCGCGTACTGCAAAAAAAAAAATAATAATAAATCTAGAAACAATAAATGCTGGAGAGGGTGTGGAGAAAAGGGAACACTCTTGCACTGCTGGTGGGAATGTGAATTGGTACAGCCACTATGGAGAACAGTATGGAGATTCCTTAAAAAACTACAAATAGAACTACCATATGAACCAGCAATCCCACTACTGGGCATATACCCTAATTCAAACCATAATTCAAAAAGAGAAAACCATAATTCAAAAAGAGTCATGTACCAAAATGTTCATTGCAGCTCTATTTACAATAGCAGGAGATGGGGACAACCTAAGTGTCCATCATCGGATGAATGCATAAAGAAGATGTGGCACATATATACAATGGAATATTACTCAGCCATAAAAAGAAACGAAATTGAGTTATTTGTAGTGAGGTGGATGGACCTAGAGTCTGTCATATAGAGTGAAGTAAGTCAGAAAGAGAAAAACAAATATCGTATGCTAACACATATATCTGGAATCTAAGAAAAAAAAAATGTCATGACGAACCTAGGGGTAAGACAGGAATAAAGACACAGACCTACTAGAGAATGGACTTGAGGATATGGGGAGGGAGAAGGGTAAGGTGGGACAAAGTGAGAGAGTGGCATGGACATATATACACTACCAAACGTAAAACAGGTAGCTAGTGGGAAGCAGCCGCATAGCACAGGGAGATGAGCTCGGTGCTCTGTGAACACCTAGAGGGGTGGGATAGGCAGGGTGGGAGGGAGGGAGACGCAAGAGGGAAGAGATATGGGAACATATGTATATGTATAACTGATTCACTGTGTTATAATGCAGAAACTAACACACCATTGTAAAGCAATTATACTCCAATAAAGATGTAATAAAAAAAAGAATGGCTATCATCAAAAAGAACACAAATAACAAATGTTGGTGAGGACATAGAGAAAAGGGAACACTCGCACACTGTTGGTAGGAATGCAAACTGATGCAGCCACTGTGGACAACAGTATGGAGATTTCTCAAAAAACTAAAAACAGAACTACCGTATGACCCAGAAATTCCACTCCTGGGTACATCTCCAAAAAAAATAACACTAGTTTGAAAAGGTACATGCGCCCCAATATTCACAGCAGCATTATTTACAATTGCCAAGATATGGAAGGAATCTAAGTGTCCATCAACAGATGAATGGATAAAGAAGATGTGGTGTGTATGTATGCGTGTGTACACATACACATACACAAACACACACACAATGGAATACCACTCAGCCATAAAAAATGAAATTTTCCCATTTGTAACAACATGAATGGACTTGGAGGGTATTATGCTAAGTGAGATAAGTCAGAGAAAGACAAATACTGTATGATATCACTTATATGTGGAATTATAAAAAACAAAATTAGTGAATATAACAAAACAAGAAAGACTCACAGATATATAGCACTAGTGGTTACCAGTGGAGAGACGGAACGGGGAAGGGGCAAGATAGGGGTGGGGAATTAAGAGGTACAAACTATTATGTATAAAATAAGCTACAAGGATACACAGGGAGTACAGCCACTATTTTATAATAACTATAAATGGAGTATAACCTTTGAAAATTGTGAATCACTGTTGTACACCTGAAACATATATAATATTGTATATCATCTATACCTCAATTTTTTAAATGATATTTATACATTTTTAAAATTATATAATCCACTCTATAGCAATTTTCAAGTTTATATTGTTCTTGCAACAATAAAAATGTTCAATTTTTATATTCCCAGTTCTTTGCATCATTCTGACACAAAACAGTCACTAAAAAATGTTCAAAACTATATGCGTACACACACATTCACTGAAGTCTGACTTTCTCACTTTTAGCCTCTGGGTTTTTTAGCATCCATTTCGACCGACCTAGAACCAAGTACTGGATGCACACTGCAAGGTATATTTAAAAAAGCAAATTCAAGAAACAGCAAAGGATACCTGTACCACAGCTGGACAAAGATCTGGAGAAGCTTTTTTTTTAATTTGGTACACAGCAATACAGAAGAAAGAAATATCAAGGATTAACACAGTCTGAATGTTTGTGACAAAGCAGAAAGAACAGATGAAGATGACAGAGCAGGAAAAGAGAAAAAATTACATACTTGTCATTAATGGAAAAATTAAAAGATTTATTGCTGGAGACTAAGAGTAAAGAAGGGGAACTAAGATTATCTATTACTCAACATCACATATTTTTGAAAGGAAAGAAAAACAATAGTGCAAAGAAAACATGAGTGCAATAACATGGACCCGTACACTGTGCTGAATAGCAGGAAAAAATTTCAAGTAAGGATTTTAAAACCTTTTTCACTTATTGAGACTCACTTAAGAAACAAGTACGAATCACTTTCATTACTCTGGGGGTTTGTGATGAGGTTTCTTACTATTTTTTAATTACCTAAATAAGATACTCACTTCAAATATTTTCAAAATTTAAAAACCAGTTTTTACTTAATTCAGTAAAATCTTCTTTGACATTTTCAGTTCCATATAATGTCAAGTTTAGGAAAATCAAAGAGAGAGGTAGAGAAAGTGAAAATGACTAGAGGAAAAAGAGTAAGTTACAGATACCAAGGTGCAGGCACACAAAATATAAATTCATTTGCAAGAACACTGGGACAGATACAGGCACTTGAGTTCTGAAATGAACTAGTCCAAGTAAACTGTGTTTGTCATACTCTGGTTTCCTGGTCCTGGGGTGGGGTGGGGGGGTTACCACTATCTTAAGAAAACACTGAAAAGTCACTATTAAACATTCTAAAACTAATCTTAGCCTTAATCCTAAAGTTGTTTCACTTTAGACGAGATGGCTGATAAAGCCTAACAGAAAGGAAACTACTCTCAGGACTGCAGCCATGATGGTTGTGCAGTATCACCTCAAGGGCCAAATGAAATAAAGCCAAAAGTCAAATCAATCATTGGCTTGGGGTTCCCCACTCCCAATTTAGAACTTTCCTAGTAATGAAGTTCTCTGAGGAGGAAATAAATGTTCAGGTAGACTAGAGGAACACAGACTGAGGACACAGGCTTAGGGGAGAACCAACCTCAAATCTGCAACAATGAAACCAGTCAAGGAGAATCGTTACTGAAGGTAGGATTAGAAAGTGTCAAGACGGATTGAATATTTAATACCTACTAATATAAAGATCTAGAAGGATAAGGAAAGGAACAAATCATTTAGATTTGGCATTTGAAATCATCTACAGATCAAGTGTGAAATTCACACAATGAAATTCAAAAGTTAATTTTGAAACAAATAATATATCAGTACTTTGAGACACTGTTATTCAAATGGCAGCTGGGGGGGAGTTCAACCCTGACGCATTGTAATGTTAGTTCAATCTGGAAACAGTTATCCTTTGTTAAGGAATAAACATGCATTTTTAAATATGGAATACTAAAAAGTTTCATATAACAGTTTGTAAATCATCACATAAGTCCAATCATATAAAAACATAGTAATTTTTTAATTAAATAGGCACATTTGAAATAAAGACACTCTACAACAAAGTGTTCCTTCTTGCCTATTTTCAAGGACTTGTACCAATTTAAGTCATTTTACAAACTCTAGGAGTTTAAAGGTTTAAAGGCAATTTTTATTTTAGACTTTATATAAATAGATTCCTTTCTAATCTAACCATAAAGGAAATTTTATAAAATTTCCTCTAAACATTTTCATAGCCACTGTATCTTTTAAACTTTCAAGACCTCCACTTCTATATAGCTTACTAATTGGCCTCTTTATTTATCTCTCTTATCTCCTCACTTCCATCCACCTAGACTTAGCTTTTCAAACACTGAGGTCATGTCACTCCCATGTTTAAAAACCACAGGGCTTCTCAACCCCTGACAGGATAATAGATTTAGAACTCTAAGTTCATGAAAAAAACATTCTGAAAGGTCAAAATACCTTTTTAAGCCCTTCATTTGACCTTAAAATTTAAAGTAAACTTACATTTTCCATAACTTGTGCATGTTTAGTATTGTTAAATGTTTTAAATTACTATTAAATATTTAATGTTTGCTTTCAAAATAATCTAGTAAAATGAATATGCCAAGAAAATGTATCACAACTTTCCTGTGGCTTTCCATACTCCCCAGCACATGGCTGAGTACCCCAGTTTTAGATGTGCTGACATTTTGATACACAGGGAATAAACTAAGGAATATTAAAGCTCTTGATAATTTGGCCAAACCTTTCTCCTTGCATTTCTGCCACTCTACATACAACCTATGCTTCACTCTAAAGAAAACCAATAACTTATTCCTTATTCTTGCATACGCTTCCTCCTTGAAAGCCTTTTCACTCATCTCCACAACAAGCCCTATCTATACCTCAAGGTCCAGCTCAAAACCAACCCTCCTCCAAGTAATAGTCTCTAGTAGCCTTTCTTTCTCCAACATTTTTAGGTCTGTTATTGTTAATCACAGTCTATCTCATTATTATGTCTAGTTGTGTGTATAAGGAAGCATACAACATACCAGCTAAGAATCAAAGCTTTGGAATCAGAGAAACACAGGTCAACATCTGACTCTGCTACTTACTAAATGTAACCTTGGACAAGTTACTTAAGATCATCCTGCATCAGTTTCCTCATCTCTTACATGAAAAAAGCAAATATCTAACAGAATTAATCTCACAATCAAAAACAGTGATGTATATAAAGCACTTAGCACAATACTGACTGCCAGTAATAGTTTAATAAATATACCTATTATTCCCAATAGGCAGACCCATGTCTTAGTCTCTTTTGTATTTTTTCCCATTCGTACTACATGGTATTAGGCATAGGCATATGCTTAATAATTGCTTGGTTGATGAAATCTGATCAATTCAGAAGTAATCTCCTAGGTAGGTCTTAATAAGGTAAGGTCCAAATTCTGGTGAATATCAAAAATGGCTTGCTAATCATATTATTAGGTGGTAATTTTAACATTAGCTTAATGAGTTCAAACTTTAGCTACCCTATACACAAATATAGATCTCCATGCATCATTCCGAAAATGTTCCACACTGCATTATTATCAATGAGTAGGGTAATATCCAAAATACTTGATACAGTTACTCAAAAGTCTAAATTAATCTAAAAACATTAGCATGTATCCAATCACAAAGCAAGCCTTTAGCAAATTAAAGAATTCCTGTGTGGATCCTATTGTTAAAATTAAACTAAATCCTGAACCCACTTTTCCAGCTGGCCCTCTGAGTTTTTCCTGTGTCAGGGGATTCCCAACAGAGACCACTCAGTTCTGCCACAGCATTCTCAAAAAGAGTACCAAGGGATGCAATGTTTCCAGACCAATAAGATTACTACGAATTCTTAAATGGTCAGAATAGACTAGATCAAAAGGGATACGAGTATGTTCTTTAATTCTGTAGTCAGCAACAGGAAAAAGAAAAAAACAACCTAGAGCAATGACCAAAGACTAGTAAAAAAAAAAGGGACTGGTATGGGACTTCCCAGTCAGTCCAGTGGTTAAGACTTTGCTTTCCAATACAGGGGGTACAGATTCGATCCCTGGTCAGGGAGCTAAAATCCCACATGCCTCGTAGCCAAAAAACCAAAACATAAGACAGAAGCAAGGGCTTCCCTGGTGGTGAGGTGGTTGGGAGTCCGCCTGCCGGTGCAGGGGACATGGGTTCGTGCCCCGGTCTGGGAGGATCCCACATGCCGCGGAGCAGCTGGGCCCGTGAGCCACGGCCGCTGAGCCTGCGCTCCGCGGCGGGAGAGGCCACAGCAGTGAGAGGCCCTCGTACCGCAAAAAAATAAAAAAAAAAAAAAAAAACAGAAGCAATGTTGTAACAAATTCAATAAAGACTTTCAAAATGGTCCACATAAAAAAAAAAAATTTTTTTTTTTTAAATGAAAGGAACTGGTAAATGATAACTATGGGAAAGGAAAAAAAAAGGATACAGCAGAAGACCTAGCCATCAAAAGGCAGCTTCAGGAAATCCTAAGCTAAATTCAAAAAGAGTAACTTCACAAAAGGAGGAAAAACATTTTCTAACACTATGTGAAGTACACTATGAATTTAACTATTGTCACAATGAAAACATTAACACATGCAAATTCACAAAATATTACTCAAAGTAACATGTATATGTATATATATAACATATATGACAAAATATACATATTTTGTCAGAATAAATGTGTTCTATAAACATGCGATATATTTATGTATGTGTGTATGTCTATTGTATACATGTGTGCCCTTTCATAAGCTATTTCTCAGGAACCATATCTGGATGAGATCAATCACTGCCTACTGGGATCAATTCATTGACTCTGAACCTGTTAGGCAAAAAAGAAAAAAAAAAGTGATGTTTTGAATTATTCAAACACTGCTTTAGATTATAATCAACAAGCACTCAATCACCAATTCCTAACTTGCTTTAAATTTCAATCACTTTGAAAGTAAGAACCCTAAATATAAATGTATTGTTATTATTAAATTATTATTAAAATGTTATATATCAATATATACACACACATATATATATATAACTTAAGCCCTTACTACACAGCACTGTAAATAGTTAATGGTTTCACCTTATCAAAACATTTGCACACACTGAATCCTGAAAAGGTAATATAAAAAAAGAAAAGGAAATATAAACCAATATTCTTATGACAACGGGCCTGTTTATTTTGATGTGACATAGTCTCTCTCTTTAAAAGAACACCTGCTTGCTCAAAACTAAGCATGCAGTAGATGATTTAAAGGCAATTTATTCTTAAAATACACTAAACCTCTAAAGTAAAACCCTTGAGAGGCAAACTTCAATGGAAAAGACTGTTTTCTAGATTTTATTAGTAAGAGGCAAACTCTTATGAAGTTCCTCAAGGTAAGTATTTAAAATACTAATCTGAAGAGAAAAAGAGAAGATAAAGTGACTTTGGTTGTCATTTTCAGAGCTATTAAGAATTCACAGTTAAATGACATCTTTAATACAGAGACAGCAATTCTCTCAAAATTCTTACAAGAATTTTCAACATTCACATGAAGCTCAGTTTCATTACTAAAACTCTCTATTCCATTTCTATCCATTAACACTGCCTAGATTATGATAACACAGTATTTTTTAAGTTCAGTCTATGGTTCTACTTCCTGAAGTGTACAACAGCAATAATTAATTATGTTCTGGGTTTAGCACAACATTTACAAATGGAAACCACAAAAGAAAGCACTATTCATACAATCAGAATAGGAAGGAGCCCCATACTGACCATATAATTCAAAGAAATTTTCAGTATGCTCTAACTTTGTGGACTGTATTTACATAAACTTATTAAAAGGACCCAATTTAATTTGTATACTGTGTAATTTGATTATCTTAAATTTCAAGTGATTTACATAATTCAAAAAATCAATATTCAGGCTTCCCTGGTGGCGCAGTGGTTAAGAATCCGCCTGCCAATGCAAGGGACACGGGTTCGAGCCCTGGTCCAGGAAGATCCCACATGCCACGGAGCAACTAAGCCCGTGCGCCACAACTACTGAGCCTGTGCTCTAGAGCCCGCGAGCCACAACTACTGAAGCCCGTGCACCTAGAGCCCGTGCTCCACAACAAGTGAAGCCACCACAATGAGAAGCCCGCACACCGCAACTCACCGCAACTAGAGAAAGGCCCGTGAGCACAAAGAAGACCCAACGCAGCCAAAAATAAAAATAAATAAATATATTTTAAAAAATCAATATTCTAACAAAGGGAAAGAATATTAAGAATATTAAAAATAAATTCCAGGGTCAATATTATTTTAGTAAACTTATTTTAAAGCACTACAGCACAAACTAATTTTGTGTGATATATCAGACTTTTCATCCAATGAGAATCACCTTTCCTTTTTCACAATACCATAAATAACTCAGAGGAATTTAAATCTTCAAAAGGAAGGATTATAAACAGCTTATTAAAATAAAATTCGATCTTAAGTAATTTTCTTGACCTAATCTACACGATATACAACATACTGTTAGTGGTTAATACTACATTTTCCGAATCATGTGCCCTTTTAGCAACTACATATTGATAAAACACTAGCCAATTATTTATTAACCAAACTTTTCTGCTCAAGAAACCAAGAGCCACACTCCTATAGCTTCTAGAAACCCAAGTAATTCTGCTTCCCTTCGTGCATGAGGCATTAAACCTTCACATTATAGTTTTATCTTGCTACTTTCCCAATAATCACTATAAGACTACTGAAGCATAAAGCTATCCAATCTAACCTCTCACTCAAACTCTATTACACTCCTAATACTGATCATTCTGTAATCGTTTTATCAAAATTACCCAGCTATAAGTCTGATGTTTCAATTTCCACTTAAAGGGCTTAATATACTAAAGGGTAAAGCAAGCTAAATATTCCTACCATTATGTTCCATACACTACAACTTCCAAAGAGCTTGGAAAGTTTACCAACACCCTCCTCTCTAGAATAGTAAACATCCTGTCATTGAACCCAGTGAATAGCTGCTTTGCTCTAAAGAATAGACCTCCTGAGCTCCACTCACAGCAGCTGTTAGTAACTTTCAAACGCCTGTTGGACTATCACTTTGGTTAAATTAATGATGGGTCATCTTGTTCCACTTTACTTTTTCCTTTTTAGTCTTGCAATTATGCAGAAAATCTACAAAGTACTTTTAAAAATAAAGTACAAAAAAAAAAGCTTACTTTAAACTCCACTACTTTTCCAAAAGAAATCATTTCAAGATCCTTACATCATTACTTAAACCACAACCTATCAGTAGTACATGACAATGGAAAGCTTTAAAAGGATTCAATTTTCTACCTCACCTCGCCAGTTTTCAATAATTTCAAGAACGTTCCATATTTTTAAAAAGTGCTGTTGCAGTCTATCAGAACTGTGCTGCTCAAATACGAGCACCGAATATCCTTCACTTGGTAAATTTTCGGTATATTCCTGGTAACCTGCTCAGCTTTCTGCACCTTTGCACCCAGTGATGCTCCCACCAGCAAATACTATCTATCCATCCTTTATAACGGTCTTCTCCCCACTCCTCAAAAAGTCCACATTAGACTTAGAGGTTTCCGCAAACTAATAAGGAACCACTAAATACCACTAGGTATTATGACTCTCAAAGAATCCTCTCCAGCAGCCTCCCCTGGGACATTGTGCTCAGCGGGTCTCTGAACCTGTGAGACTCGCTGCCAGCTGCCTTTGCAACAGCAGCACCAAAGGCGGACTCAGTACCGCATTGCTGCTGCTGACTTCTTCTAGCAGCTTCAAAAAAAAAAAAAAAAAACATCAGTCCAGTACCCTGCAGACCCTGCTGGCTCTTCTGCAGCACGGAAGAGAAACCACCGCATTGCTCAGCGTGGAACACCGGAGAGCAGACTTAAGGGCGGGGAAGCGACTGCCGTCGAGAGGCTTTGACGAGGGCGGGGTATCAAGGAGGAGAGGGAAGGCGTCCGAAGTGCAGCGCCCATGCAGCTGCCAGGGCGCTGGCGTCTGGGCACCCGGCTGGGCATCGTGCACTGACGAGGGCCGTCGAATAGCAGGCGCCGGGCAGGAGGCGCGGGCCCCTCCCTGGGATGGGGGTCCCGCAGTGCCCGGCCGAGCCCCGCCCGCCGCCCTCCCGGCCCTCACCTGTCATGAGCGCCGGGCTGTCGCCCCCCGCCGCGGCGGGAGAAGAGGCGGCCACCGCGGCAGAGCCCGCCGTCCGCCGTCCGCGGAGGTGCCTGGGCACCAGCTCGCATCCGTCCGCCGCGCCTGCCACCAGCAGCCCGAGGACCAGCAGCGCAGCCCAGCGCCGCCGCCGCAGCCAGCCTGAGGCCGGGCCGGGCGTCGTGGCGGGATGAGGACGCGGAGGAGGAGCGGGGGGAAAGCGCGGCGGCGCCCCGGCCGCCAGCCACTCGCCCGCTTCGCGAGGCGCCGCCGCCTCCTGCGACTCCTCGGGCCGCCCCCGCCGCCTCAGACGCGAGCTCCTGTCGGGCTCCAGCCTGGTCCCGTCGGCACCGGCGGCCTCTGGAGCTCGGGTCCCGGCTGCGTTCATTGGTTTCGGTTATTTAAAAAAAAGGTGAGGAGCAAAAAGGTACGTCGTCTTCAGGCCGCGCGCGACACTCGCGCTGCTGCGGCAGCAAGACTGGGATCCGCTGCTCTGGCGCCTCCAAACACCAGTCCCAACGTCCGCGCCGCCGCCGCCGCCGCCGCCGCCGCCGCCGCCGCCGCCGCCGCCGCCGCCGCGGCGCATCCCCCCGCCCCCTCCGGCCCGCGCCCGTCGTAGTACCACGCTCGGCCCGGACGCCTCCTCCCCTCACACATTCGCTCGCATACCAATCCCCCGCCTCCTTCAGCCCCTCCACTGCGCAGGCGCGACGGGGCTGTATTGGGCCTGCGCGGCACCCGAGCCCCGCCCCCGGGGGCGTTCCGGGTAGGATGAGAGCCGTGGGGTGGTTTCCAAGGCTTTCGCTGAGCGGCGAAGATAGGGGGTGGGGAGGAAGGCGGACATGCCCCCTTCCCCCATTCACGTCCCCCTCCCCCATTCACGCCCCCACCGCGATTGAGGCGGCGGGGGCGGGGGAGCGGGAAGCGGAACCAAGGGGACGGGGAGAAGAGTACGGACATCCGAAGTCGTTTGGGCGACTTTTAACCGTGCAGATGGCAGCAAAAATAATTGCATGGGTCCGAAAACCTTGTAATCGGAAACAGCGGCGTCTCCAGAATTTCGGTATAGGTGGGGCTTACAAGAGGCTAGCAGTATGGAAGTGGAGGTCATAGCGTTTTACTTACTTAGCAAAGACTTAAAGCTCTTGCTAAGTGCTAGTGTGCCAGGCAATGTCCTAAGCGCTTTACAGATTTACACATTGTAACTCTAAAAGTTAGGTGGTGATATCGTTTTCATCCCCATTTTACAAAAGAGGAAACTAAGGCTAAGAAACGTTGTTATTTGCCCCCAGTTTCCACAGCTAAAGAATGGGAGACGGTGCCAGATTTAGCGCCACTGAATGTAAATATTGAAAAGGATTTGGTCTAGTCTTTATGTTCAGACATTACCTGAACTCATCACCTCCCTAACCGCACCCCACCCTAAGGGGTCTTTGCTGTCAGCTGAATAGGTTGACAGAAAAACGGTGTTTCAGATTTCATTTGGCTTCACGTACCTCAAAAGAAGCACGCCACACACACACACACACACACACACACACACACACACACACACACACACACACATTCTCTCTCCAGAGGCACAAAGTTGTTTTGCAGATAGAGTTCTTAAGCACAAAGGTCCTGTTTGTTATTGGGTTTCTGTTGTTGGGTTAGGGTTTTGATTTGGTTTTTTATTGGTTTGTCTTCTCAAGTCAAGAAGATACTCAAATTACACAATCTCCCAAATAATTTCTTAGGCAGTCTGACCAACATAACCATGAATGTCACTGACTGTGGAAAGACAGATGCACACTTCAGAAAAGAACTAAGAATTTCTTTGAGGCTAATCAATCTATCAACAATGAATTCTTGACAGACTTCTTGGGGACACGGTGTTTAGGTGGCAATTCTTTATAAGGCATCAGGGAGATTATATTTCCCCTGCTGAAAGGCACAGCAATCAAGTCACATATTTGCTGAATGTCCTCCAAAAGGAGATAATTGTACTAGAGGGCCAGAAAAATATAAAGAAATAGCAGGCTTGTTTTCTGCTCTCCAGAAGGCAACATTTCATTCAACATTAGCTGAGTGCCTAGCATGTGCCAGGCAGAGTACTTAGTAGTGGGGATTCAAGGGGGTATAAGAGAGACACTTGGAAAAGTCAAGTCAGTTCAGAGATTTAAGACGGAGAACACCGTCCCTGCGTGGGGAATCTTACAATCTTGCTTAGAAGATAAAATTTACACCCATTAAACAATTAGAGGCTAATACAAGGTAGTAGTTAATCAGTTGTTAAATTGGGCAGAGCAAGCTGTTACTGCTGTTTCAATAGCAGTATGAAACCACGAACAAATTAACAAATCACTGGGTCCAAGCTTCTTTAAACAAAGATGATATGGGCTTTTTTTCTTTTCTTTTAAAGATAGATGTTGGCACTGAGATGGTACTGGATTGGGGCTTATGATTGTTTATTCTTCTCACTACTGGAGCCACAAAGGAGTCACACAGGTAGAAGAACCTGCAAGCACTAAAGAGACCTCTCTCAGGCAGGCCAGGGTTCAGCAAAACATCCTCCATCTCGTATCATCTTTGTCACGGGTACCAAAGTTTCCGGCTGTTAAACGGGTGGCCAGAATGCATCTTCTTGCTGAACAGAGGAATAGTTATCACTGTGCATCGAGCAGAAATCTAGGTGCAGAAAAGAGAAAGTCCATTGCTTTGGAAGACAAGCCTATCTCTAGAATTACAGATGCTACAATTTGCAAGCCAAACGTAAAGACAAGGCTCCAGTTGAAGCAATCGCTTCCTTTTCTTCTCAGGTTTCCTGTTCCACCTCCAAGCCTTTCCTTTCCCTTTTCTTACCTCCAGCCAAATCCTATTCAAAATCCACTTTGACCCCTTTTCCCTGACACCTACCTACTCCTATAGCCTGATTTATACCTTTTAACGTCTAAACCTCACGATTTACCATTTATTTACAGAATGTCTGTGTCTAATTTTCACCCATTCATGACTTCAAGCTTCTGATAGGCAGCAGTGAGCTTTGGAATCAGACAAACCTGGTGGCAAGAGCAACTCCACGGTATTTCAGCTGCGCGACCTGTAGACAAGATAATCTATCCTGGGTTTCCAAAGGGGAAACTGGGGGCCACGTAATAAACCCGCCCCACAGGGCTGTTGGTGGCGGCGGGAGACTGAAATAACAGGTCAGCCATTGCTTGGTGCCCGGCACACAGATACGTAGTCATCCCAGGGAAGAACTGGCCCCAGGCTCTGGGCGTGTATTCTAAGCGTGTTCCTGGCTTAGGAAAATTGCATCGCACTCTGCGCGGTTGATTAATTTCATCTTCCGACAAATCCCTAACTCTGTGGGGCGCCCAGCACAGACGCACACTAGGATCCGTCCACCCGGGCCCTCTCCATCCCAGAAGCAAATCCGCCCTTCTGAAGAGTCTGCCTCCTTTCGCATCACCTTTTTCCCCCCTTCTCCCCGGCAGCCAGGACAACCCACAACACCCCACCCGCTCCAACCCGGAGAACCGGATCTGGTCCCTTGAGTGAGGCCAGCAACGCGCCTGCGCCGCCCGGCAGCCTCGCGCATGCCCGCTGTCTCCTACCGCTTTTCCCCAGGTGCGCGAGCTCTCAGACTCCCGCGGTTCCGGGACGCCGAGCGCGGTTGCCCTCCCGGCTTCCGGCTCCCCCTCCGTGGGCGGCACGTCCTTGCACCCGGCAGCCAGGCGATGACGTTGTGACGCGGGCGGGCCGTGGGTGGGCATGGAGCGAGAGCAGGGATGGGGGTGGAGAAGTGGGGAGCTCCAGCCTGTGGTTAACCGAGAGGGGCTTTGTCTTGCTACTCGCACCGCCCACGGAATTTCTCCGGTCTGCCTGTGACCTGGAGGGCGGTTGCAAGTAGGATTTCTCACCTTCGACTTCGTGTTCCTGGAATATCGGAGGCTGACTGAACATCATCCGAGAGCCCGCTTCATTTGCTCATCCTGGTTAAGCACCTTGGAGAAATGCAAAGAGCTCCCTTTGGTGGGAGCACCGTTGCGTACCAACCGTTCTATGTGTTCCCACTGACTCCCCACACTAGCTTGCAAGGGAATCAAGGCCCCGAGAACTTTGGAAACACGTCCAAAGTGATACTGCTTATATGATGGTTCCCGTATCTGATCAGTGAAGCCTCCGCGTATAAATATGGCCCTCAAATTGTTGAATAAATTAAAGCACTAAAAAAAAAAGAGACACATTGGGAGTAACTCATTAGCAAGATTCCTTCTCCCTAAAGCCAATAAGGCATGGAATATTACCTAATCCGGGGAAGGTGGTAAACCTCATACTGTGGGGCCTTTAGGGACTTTCCACCCCCTCACTTGTTCCCGTAAACCAATTCTTCTCCCTATCGTGCGCCACTCCTTCTCCCTATCGAAACCAATTCTTCTCCCTATCGTGCGCCACTCCTTCTCCCTATCGAAACCAATTCTTGGAGTTTTTCAGTTGACGGGGACTTGCCAGACAGCGGGTAATTTTCCAGTTGCCCGTAACAGGTATACGCCCTAACCGCCACAATGAACAGACAACTATAACGGCCAGAAGGTGGGACAAAAGTTCCTAAGCCAATGAATTCAAAAGTCACCACATTTACCCAATCATTGTGAGAATATACCCGCCCTATGAGTAAATAAACCTATAAAAAGTATGTGATTCCGCTTTTAGGGGTTCCCCATCGGCCTCCTGCGTGAGGTTCAGGGAACCCCGGTGCATCGGCTCCTAATAAACCTCTTGCGTGTTGCAGCGGCTCTCGACTCTTGGCGGTTCTTGGGCGAGTTGGAATCCCTCGTAGACCGTTTGGGTCTAACAATACCATCTTTCTGCTTGAGTGGAGAAAGGAAGTCTCCTAAAAGGTGTCGTGCATCCAGAGTAGGAAATAAAAAACTAAGAATTTTTAACGTATTAACATAACTTTTTTTAAAAGCCACCCATCAGAGCAAAAGCAAGTCAACTCTGCCCACCAAAGCTATGGGAGTCAGCAGGCTCTGGGGTCATTTCTATTATTAAAGATGTTGGCTCTGGTACTGCTTAATCTGAGGTGTTACATGAATAATAATGATCATGTAGTATCTGATAAGTGCAAAAGCAGTAGGAGTTGACAGTTCCTGTAAAAAAGAGTGGAATTGTGATGGAGATAAAAGAAGAGATATTCATAATTGAAAATGATGAGAGAATGAGAATTCCTTCATTTGTACACAGATGACTTCCTTGGATAGTACTGACAATTCTGAAGATAAAAAGGCAAATTATGCAACAGGTAAAACATGATACACCTATGCTCTTGACAGCAAGAGACTGGAAAAGTGACTGATAGAATGGAAAAACCTTGGAGTATGATGCAAGAGATAAGCTTCTAAGTCAGATGCCTACTAACCTAATCTGAAGTCAGTTAAGACCAAGTATTTGTTCTAGAACTAAAGCTTAGGATGGTAAATTTTTTGTTTTCCGGCAAAGTGTGGTTCCATGGGCTCAAAGCACTAATCAAATGTTCACAACACCTGTGAGTTACAGGGCACAAAGCTGCTAAAGTGTTCCTTTCAATACCTGAAGAGATTATCTAGGAGGAAATTACCTACACTCAATTTCAAAGTACAGTAAGTCCCCTACATACGAGCCTTCAAGTTGCGAACTTTCGATGATGCGAACGCACGTTCCATCAACGTCAGGCGTGAGTGAAACTGCAGCTTGCCCTCCATCTCCTATTGCTGATGATCTTTCAGCTCTACCATCTCCCACGTCCTCTCCTTCCGCCAGTCAGTAACTCTTCTTTCCTGTTCACTCAATGCCAGCCCCTGTATGCCATTGGTTGTACTGTACTACCGTACTTTTCAAGGTACTGTAGGATTTTAAATGTTTTCTTTATTTTTTGTTCGTTTTTTATGTATTATTTGTGTGAAAAGTATTATAAGCCTATTACAGTACAGTACTATATAGTTGATTGTGTTAATTGGGTACCTAGGCTAATTCTGTTGGACTTACAAACAAATTTGGCTTATGAACGCGCTCTCAGAATGGAACTCGTTCATATGAAGGGGACTTACTATATACAAAACATATCTATTTTAGGAAATGATGCCATACAACATATATGAGCAAGGACATTTCAAAGTTTCAAAAGGTTTTAAAGTTTCAAAGGGTTTCCCATCTCCCTTTCCTTTTGTGGAAAATTCATCTGGAGACTGAAAATTTAAACCCCTTCTCATTAAGTTTGAATGAATAAAAACATGGCCATAAGTACAGCCATTTGGAATCTAAACGCTTTGTAAGGAGAGACGCTCCTGTATCTTGGTTCCAGGAAAGCCAGGTCCTTGCTGGAGGCTTATTTGAGCTCTGATGTCCTTAAGAATATGGATTATGGGGCTTCCCTCGTGGCGCAGTGGTTGAGAATCTGCCTGCCAGTGCAGGGGACACGGGTTTGCACCCTGGTCTGGGAAGATCCCACATGCTGCAGAGCAACTAAGCACGTGCGCCACACTACTGAGCCTGCACTCTAGAGCCCACGAGGCACAGCTACTGAGCCTGCCTGCCACAACTACTGAAACCCACCCGTCTAGAGCCTGTGCTCTGCAACAAGAGAAGCCACTGCAATAGAAGCCTGTGCACTGCAATAAAGAGTAGCCCACGCTCGCCGCAACTAGGAAAGCCCGCACACAGCAACGAAGACCTAACGCAGCCAAAAATAAATAAATAAATAAATTTATTTTAAAAAAAAAAAAGGCTTCCCTGGTAGCACAGTGGTTAAGAATCCGCCTGCCAGCACAGGGGACACGGGTTCGAGCCCTGGTCCGGGAAGATCCCACATGCCACGGAGCAACTAATCCCGTGTGCCCCAACTGCTGAGCCTGCGCTCTAGAGCCCACGAGCCACAACTACTGAAGGGGGCGCACCTAGAGCCCATGCTCCGCAACAAGAGAAGCCAACGCAGTGAGAAGCCCGTGCACCGCAACGAAGAGTAGCCCCTGCTCACCGCAACTAGAGAAAGCCCAAGCGCAGCAAAGAAGACCCAACGCAGCCAAAAATAAATAAAAATAAAATAAATAAATTTTTAAAAAAAGAAGAAGAATATGGATTCTGGAGTTCACATAGCCATTTACTAACTGTGTGACTTTGGCCAAGTCACTAAACATTTTAACTTCAGTTTCTTCTGTAAAAAGTTCATAATAATAGTACCTAGACAGGATTGTTGTGAGGTAAAAATGGTTGTAAAGGTACTGGTGCATAAATAGCTGTTAGTATCTAAGCTCATAAGGGTGTTAAGGACAAGAGCTTGTTTTCACTTAAATTGTGCAAAAGAGGAACATGGAAAGAAAGAACACAAGAAAAAGCTAAGAGCACATACCACAAAAGTAAGCGCATAAAAATCTTTACGGGGCCTATGCCTGAGGGGATGATCAATGATGGTATTTGAATCCCAGTTCTCTAGAAAACAGAATCTGAGGTAAAGGCTTATATAACAACAATTCCTTGGGGCGTGCAATGCCAGGGAAGCAAGAGTGAGGGGAAAGGAGAAATGAGGCAGGGAAGGAAGTAGAAAAAAATCAAGGGGATGAACTCCTGAACTGGCTGCTGGGTCTCGTGTGATTTCTCCGTAGCAGACTTGGGAGACCACAGTGTTTTGGAACAGAGGAAGGTAGAACAATGGAGCTCCAGGCTCCCTTCAGGCAAAGGTTCCTGCAGGAGCTGCGAGCCCCCCATACTTCTGAATCGAGGCTCCTGCCTCCTCAGGCAGCTGCCAGGGAAGCCACACTCTCAGCGGCAGTGGCATTATCCATGCATGAGCTGAGGCGGCAAGTGAATGGGAGCCAACAGCACTCCCCAACTGTCCACCCGCAGCCTGCAGCTTCCAGCAGTGCCTACCACCTCTGCAGCAACAGAAAGGCTCCAGGAAAAAAAGGCTGGGGATTCAAAGCATTAAGCAAAACATTACTAAGTCATGCCCCAAAGCAGCATGAGGGACCTGAGCAAGCAGAGCATCACAATGTCTTGGCCACTATCACCAAGACAGCCACAGATTTCAACAAGCCTCCTTCCAAGGAAGATTGAAGCAACCTTTTTGCAACCTAGAAGGGTGCTGTTGCAGTGCAGTAATGCTCCAGGATGGCAAATGTAGCATCAAACAGAAGACTATGACCAAGCAGACTCAGGGAGATACATAACTTAGATTCGACATAACAGTAATGGCAGAGACATAGGAGGACCAAGGCATAAAGGGCATTATGAACTAAGAGAAGCCCTTCATGATTCATGCATCAAACGTTGAATTTAAGTGTCAGGTAATATATTAGGTGCTAGGATCAAAGACGAAAAAAACAATCCTTACGTTCAGGACTTAAGGAGCTCACAGTCACATAACAGCAATAAAAAAATAGATATTTCATTCATTTATTCGTGCTTTGTTTAATAATATCTGCCATCATTAAATGATTGTTTTACAATCTCTGGTGTGGATAAAACTTCCAAGAAAACAGTTCATTTTTCAAGTTCTTCCCTCAAAAAATTAATATCAAGTGAGTTTATGAATGATCTCATACTTCACATAATGCAGCTGCCAGGAACTGGAAAATTAGGCATTTGTCTGAATGTTTTAATATTTACACAAAGGTGTTCCAGAATATGTTTGGAGGAGTGGAATGATTAAAGGCTTGTTTGGGAACCAGCTTTCTGACATGGAAAAGAAGGAAAACAGCCTGGAGACGTGGAGGTTCAGATTATGGAGGAGCACATTCTTGTAGCATTACTGCAAATCCAGAAGGAAGAAGATGACAGTTCAGTGTTCTCTCTCTAAGCAGGACAAATTAGTGCTATTTGTCCAAAATTTATTGGGCCCTTGACTATGGGGAAATATACAAAGAAAAGAAAAACACACCTCATGGGAATTACGTTCTAGCTGGGGAAGCTGACAATATGTAAGGTAAATATGTGTCAAGTGTCAGATGCTGATAAGTAATAAAGGAGGAAAAGAAGCAAGGTGAAGGAAGGTGATTTTTGAGTAAAGACTTGAACAGAGTGAGATGATCACGCAGCTATCTGGGGAGAGAGGATCCCAGAAGCAAGAAGATTTGGGGGAAACAAAAGTATGGCCTGTTCCAGGAATAACAAGGAGGTAAGTATGGCTAGAGTCGACACAGGGAGAGAATAGTAGATGTAATAGGAGCCTAGAAAGAGGAGCCAGAAAGTGCAGGGTCTCCCAGGTCATAGTAAGAATTTTAGCTTTTTCTTCTGAATGAGGTCAGAAACTAGTGGAAGGGGACTTCCCTGGAAGTCCAGTGGTTACAACTTTGCCTTCCGATGCAACAGGTGCAGGTTTGATCCCTGGTCAGGGAGCTAAGATCCCACATGCCTCGTGGCCAAAAAACCAAAACAGAGAACAGGATCAGTGTTGTAACAAATTCAATAAAGACTTTAAAAATGGGCCACATAAAAAAAAAATCTTAAAAGAAAGCAGTGGAAGGTTTTGAATAGCACGATGAGATCTGACGTACGTTTTTATAGGATCACTCCAGTTGCTTCAGGGCAGGAGCAGGGACAATAGTTTGGAGTCTCCTGTAACAACCAAGACAAGAAGTGATGGCAGTTTGGACTAGAATAGAGACAGAAGTGATGGTAAAAATAGTAAAATTCTTGGTGAATTTTGGAAGTAGAATCAACTGGCTTTATTGAGCCAACTGAAAACAATGTGTGAGAACAAAGTCAAGGACAGCACGGACATTTTTGCCTTAAGCAAATGTAAGAGTGAAGTTGTCATCAACTAAGACAGCAAAGACTATGAGAAGAGCAGGGCAGGGGTAGGGGTGGTGGAGAAGATTAAAAGCCTGTTTTGGGGGCTTCCCTAGTGGCGCAGTGGTTGAGAGTCCGCCTGCCGATGCAGGGGATACGGGTTCGTGCCCCGGTCTGGGAAGATCCCACATGCCGCGGAGCGGCTGGGGCCGTGAGCCATGGCCGCTGAGCCTGCGCATCCAGAGGCTGTGCTCCGCAACAGGAGAGGCCACAACAGTGAGAGGCCCACGTACCGCAAAAAAAAAAAAAGCCTGCTTTGGATAGGTTCAATCTGAGATGCTATTAGCCATCTGAGTGGAAACATCAATGAGCAGTTGGATATACAGGTCTAGAGTTCAGAGGAAAAGCCCAGGCTGGAGGTATACATGCAGAAGTCATCAGCATATAGATTGACTATAAAACCATGAGATTATCCACACTTTACCAAAATGTACCCATCCTATCTTGTCCTTTGTGCGCTAAACAGGTGCAAATAAAAGAAAAAGTACTTATTACAGCAAGGAACTCATTTATAGACTGTACTAACCTTAGAAGTAGTATAGGGCTTCCCTGGTGGCGCAGTGGTTGGGAGTCCGCCTGCCGATGCAGGGGACACGGGTTCGTGCCCCGGTCTGGGAGGATCCCACGTGCCGCGGAGCGGCTGGGCCCGTGAGCCATGGCCGCTGGGCCTGCGCGTCCGGAGCCTGTCCTCCGCGGCGGGAGAGGCCACAACAGTGAGAGGCCCGCGTAACGCATTAAAAAAAAAAAAAAAAAAAAAAAAAAAAAGAAGTAGTATAAAATAAGTATTTAAATAACTGCAAAGCCTTTGTTAAATTAATGGCCAAATGCTCCAAAGTGAGTTTATTAAAGAAAATTCAGTAGCTTAGGTTTATATTCTTGTACCCCTCACCCAAAGTTTGAAATGTCAAGGAGTGTATTTCACAATACGACAAAAAAGTCTGTGACATCAATCAACCCTGGGATCAGCCTACTCTCTTTGTCATTGAGAAAATTAATACATGTCCGTATTCATTTGCTTGGGCTACCATGACAAAGTACCACAAACCGGCTTAAACAACAGAAACATATTTTCTCACAGTTCTGGATACTAGAAGTCCAAAACCAAGGTGTCAGCAGGGCTGGTTCATTCTGAGGGCTGTGAGAGAAAGATCTGACTAGGCTTCTCTCCTTGGCTTGTAGATGGCCATCTTCTCCCTGTGTCTCTTCACATTCCCGTCTGTCTACGCACGTCTGTCTCTAAATTTTCTCATTTTATGAGGACTAATCATATTGGATTAGAGCCCACCCTAATGACCTCACTTTAACTTGATGACCTCTGCAAAGACTTTATCTCCAAATTAGGTCACATTCTCAAGTACTAGGGGTTAGGACTTCAACATATGAATTAGGAAGAGTACACAATTCAACCCAATGCAGTGCCTATGAAAATAATAAACCTAGGTTTCAAGACTATCCTGAAGCTTAAATAAGTCCAGTATCTAATACAGTACCTGGCATATAGTAGGCAATCAGATTTTGTAGGGTAACAGAAAATACGGTTTGGCAAACAATAGGGATCTAAGTATAATCCCTTAAAAAAACCTTCCATTAACATGGTACCAGACATGAGCTGGCTGTAAAAATAATGAAAATGTCACTCTCCCTCAGAGCCAACCAAAAGTTGCATATAATAGTGTATTGGGTTATTCTAAAACTTGGAAAATAATTTAGAAATTAAAGTTGATGTGACGTGGATTAGAAGCTCACCCAACAACAAGAGAACCTTGATTTTCTGTGTTCATTAAAGCTCTTTCATTTGCAAAGGGCATTAATTTTTTTCACCATATATGTATCAATTGATTACTAATGTCAGTCACTGTGCTACTTACTGAGCATCAGAAGTTAAAAAGACAGATTGCCTGCTCCCAAGAAACTCTACCTAGTGATGGAGACATATGAATGAGGATTTACAGTAAAAATGTCATAATGGGGTACAAATATAGTAATAAGGGTAAAAAGAGAATGCTGTATAACCACAGTCCTACTGGGGTGCTAGGGAGGACAATAGAGGAGACCATTGTCTTAGAGAAGATAATAATTAAGATGGCTTTGAAGGTTAGGAAGCTGTTACCAGTTAAAGGGTAACAAGACAAAGAGAAAGGGGAAGATAGTCTAGTCGGAAGTACTAGCAGCTGAAAAAAGAAAGTAGAAACGGTCTTATAGGGCTTCCCTGGTGGCACAGTGGTTAAGAATCCACCTGCCAATGCAGGGGACACGGATTCAAGCCCTGGTCCGGGAAGATTGCACATGTTGTGGAGCAACTAAGTCCGTGCGCCACAACTGCTGAGCACGTGTGCCACAACAACTGAAGCCCGTGTGCCTAGAGCCCATGCTCCATAACAAGAGAAGCCACTGCAATGAGAAGCTCGCACACCACAATGAAAGTAGCCCCCTCTTGCTGCAACTAGAGAAAGCCCGCGCACACCAACGAAGAACCAAAGAAGCCAAAAGTAAACAAATAAAATTTTTTTTTTTTAAAAACCAACTTATAAAAATGTAAATATGCACTCTTTGGAGAACCATACTTCACTCAACATTAGTATGTAGATAATTGAATAATAGATCTTGACATCATGAGGCCTCAAATTCATGATGGCATGTGTGTGTTTGTGTGTGTGGGTGCATGCACATTTCAACATTGAACTATTTGGGAAGTTCTTAGAATACTACATTATGAGTTGAAAGATCTAAACCTAAAAGCTTATTTCTACCTAATAAACAATATGGTGGGACAGATGGAAGAAAACCACAGTCGTGTACACCCACTGGAGCAGAAATGGGTGGGAGAAGATCTTTAGAAAAGCTAGTGGCTTATCATTGCAAAGTAAAAGAAAGATATAATAATAGTAATAAGGCTTCTGAGAATTCGATGAGCAGTATTCATTCTTTAGCTTCCAGGAAGCTCAAAGCTAAATTTTCTCTGAGATTTCAATAATCATATAAGAGCTTAAACCTATATAAGAGCTTACTCTTTCCTCTCAGTTTTTATTCCTCTGTTCTATCAAAATAGTGGTTTTATACTATACAGAGTGCCCAGAACTCAGTGTGTAGAACTCTTCTCTAGCTACACTCATTCTTTGATAATTTCAGCCAATCTCATAGCTTTAAATGCCATCATAGTTTAATGACCCTCAAATTAATTTCTCCAGCTCAGAGCTGTCTTGTGAATTCCAGACTCACACTGACATCTCCACTTGGATATCTAATTAGCATCTCCAGTTCACATGTTCAAAACCCATATTCCTGATATTCTCCCCAAACCTGCTTCTCTCTACTCCCCAACTCAGTCAGTGACTGAGATCCTTCCTCACATTCCCGCATGTAATCGCTCAGCAAATCCTGTTGACTCTACCCATTTCTCATAGCCTCTACAGCTAGCACTTTGGTCCAAGCAACCATCACCTCTTGCCTGGATTATTGCAAGCACCTCTTAACTGGTTTCCCTGTTTTGCCCATGCTCTCCCAAAGGCTATTCTTGGCACATCTGCCAGAGATCATTTTATTTCCCTCCTTAAAACTCTCGAACAGCCCATTTTGCTTGGAGTAAAAGCAATAAATGGCAGATCTGGCCCCAGTTGCATCTCTGACCACATTTCCTATTGCTCTCCTCCTGATTCAATCTGCATAGCCTTTCAGTTCCCTCACTCCTTCTGGAAGAAACTAGGTACAACATTGCCTCAGGCTTTTGCTTTTGGTTTTCCTTCTGCTTGGAATGTTCTTCTAACAGATGGCCACAATGGTTGTTCCCTCATCTATCTCCTTCAGCTCTTTGCATAAATGTCCCCTTCTCAGCAGGCCTTCCTGGACCACTCAATTTAAAATTGCACCCTCATATCCACCCAGAGATACTTTTTAACTTCCTTGCCTGCGTTACTTCTCTATAGCCCTTAAATACTATATATTGTATGTACTTAGAATATTGTCGGTCTCCCTCATGTAAGTTCCATGAGAGCAGGCATTTTATCTCCTGAGCCTAAAAACGTGCCTGGTAGAGTAAATGTTCAAGTAATAGTTGGTGAATATTAAATGAATTAATGACTGAACATATAGATCCAGGTAGGATTTTCTGCCAAAGATTAAAAGAAGGGGGGAAGGTGTCAGTCACATATGGGTCCAAGGGGCTGATTAGTTAGAGAGTATGTACAACATGAGAAGAATAAATGATTGAAATCAATTTTAGGAACAAGTAGAAAAATAGGTGCAAGAAAAGAGCCTGAAAACCAATAGCAAGAATATGGAAGAACCAGGAAAGAGTGAGCAACAAAATTGTAGACATACTTCCAGAAAGAGTGGTTAGGAGCCAATGCAGCAGAAAGATTAAGACTGGCAATAAAAAGTGTCCCTAAAAATTGCTTAGATCATCTTACACCAACATATCCAATTCCAGATGGATAAAGTGTTGAGTGAAAAGAATCAGTGAAGAAATATGCTCTTGATGGGAAAGACTTTTCTAAGCTTAAAATAAATTATATAATTTACAAATGCACTAAATGATAAATTTGACTCCATTAAAATGAAAAATATTCTCTGCATCGAAAAGAAGCCTAATCAAAACTAAAGGCTAAAATAAACTGGGGAAACATGTGCAGTAAATTTGACAATGGGGAAATATTTTTAAATTGAAAAAACTCTTAAAATAAGAAAAATCTTAAGACTCTAATATATATAGGGATGAGAAACATGAACAGACATTTCACAAAAGTGGAAATATAAACAGTTGAAAATGATCTACTTGACTAACAAGTGGAGAAATATCAATTAAAACAATGCTAAGATTTTTTTCTACTATTAATTAACAAAGTTTAAAAATTTTTATGGGAAATAAACTATGAAAAAAATACTTATATACTACCAGGAGACTTAAGTGGGTACAATTTATTTCAGAAAGAAATTTAAAAATAGAATGAGATATTCACAATAGCCAAAAGGTGGAAACAATCAAAATGTCCATCAACAGATGAAGGAATAAACAAAATATGGTATATACACACAATAAAATAGTATTTAGCCTTAGAAAGGAATGAAATTTGATACATGCTACATTGTGAATGAACTTTGAAAACATTATGCGAAGTGAAATAAGCTAGACACGAAAGGGTAAATATTGTGTGATTCCACTTGTATGAGGTACCTAGAATAGTCAGATCCATAGAGAAAGAATGCAGAATGGAGGTTACCAGGGTCTGGGGAGGGAGGAGTGGAAGGTTACTGTTTCATGGGTGGAGTTTCAATTTGGGATGTTGAAAAGCTCTGGAGATGGTTATTGATGATGGTTGTACAACATTGTGAGTATATCTAATGCCACTGAATTGCACATTTAACAATAGTTAAAATGGGGGCTTCCCTGGTGGCGCAGTGGTTAAGAATCCGCCTGTCAATGCAGGGAACATGGGTTCGAGCCCTGGTCCAGGAAGATGCCACATGCCACGGAGCAGCTGAGCCCGTGAGCCACAACTACTGAGCCCGTGAGCCACAACTACTGAAGCCTGCGTACCTAGAGCCCGGGCTCCGCAACGAGAGAAGCCACCACAATGAGAAGCCTGCGCGCCGCAGCAAAGAGTAGCCCCGGCTTGCCTCAATTTGAGAAAGCCCGTGCGCAGCAATGAAGACCCAACTTGGGCAAAAATAAATAAATAAATAAATTTATTTAAAAAGATAGTTAAAATGGTAAGTTTCACTTATATGTATTTTACCACAAACAAACTTAAAATATATATATATACATTTATATGTATATATATATATGTGTGTGTATATATTAAGGGCCTTAAAATGACCCAGTGATTTCACTTTTAGAAATTACTCCTGTGGAAATAAACTCAAATTTAAGCAAAATGCTTATCAGAATGTTATTTATCATTGTAAAACAATTCTTTGGAAACAAAATAATGGTAAAGTAAATAATGGCACATTCCTAGTAAAGTGGAAGTGCAGAACAGTGGGAACCATGTCTGTTATTGATCTTCATCTCCACCCTCCTTCCTGTGCTTGGCACCTAGAAGCTACCCAACACACTTCCACTGAATTAATTAGTATGATGAAATGTTACGTATAAGAATATTTATTAAGGATTTTAATGAAATAGGAAATGGTTTGATATAATAAGTGAAAAAAGCAGAATAAAACTTGTATATACAATTTGATTTCGACTACTATGCAAAAACAAGGATTCTTGTTATGTGAGATAATGAAATCCTTTATTATTTAAGCCAGTCTGACTTGGGGCTCTTTATGACACCTGAAAGCATACCAACAGATCCTTACACCCACACAAGAACTTTCTCATCTAGAATTCCTCATGCTTTCCCAGAGCTTATTAAAGAGAAATGTGGAAAGTAGAAAAAGTAATGGTGAAAAAGTAATAAAAGTTACCTACCAGCAAGGGAGAAAACAGGAAAATAATCTAAACAAAACACAAAAAAGCAGCTGTAGTACCATAAAAACACAGCTGGCTGTAGAATTTAGGGTTGGATCAGACAGTTTTATAGACTTCATAACTTTTTAAGCTAGTCTTATAATAATGGATATTTGTAATAATGATCCTGAGTCACCCATAACGATGCCAATGAGTGTAATATATTCTGTTTGAGAAGGTGGTGCATTATATAACACAGTTTAGAAGGATTTTCATTAAAATGTTTAAAACACTGAGAAGTTCCAGGACTTCCGGGGGTAAACTGAAATTAAATTCTTCTGGGAAACTCACTTAGCTGGAACTCCTCATTTCCCCAATATTGTTAAAGAGAAATTAAAAGTTATTTTATTTGACAATCTAAAATTCTTGTGTTTATATTGGAAATTGGGTTTTCCTAAAATCTGGAGTGCCTAATGACCACTTGGGATGGGGTGGAGGGCTTATTAAAAATGCAGTGTCGGGCTTCCCTGCTGGCGCAGTGGTTGAGAGTCCGCCTGCCGATTCAGGGGACACGGGTTCGTGCCCCGGTCCGGGAAGATCCCACATGCCATGGAGTGGCTGGGCCCGTGAGCCATGGCCACTGAGCCTGCACGTCCGGAGCCTGTGCTCCACAACGGGGGAGGCCACAACAGTGAGAGGCCCGCGTACCGCAAAAAAAAAAAAAAAAAATGCAGTGTCCTCAGTCCTTCCTCAAAAGATCCTAATTTAGTAGGTCTGGGATGGCGCTTAAGTACTGGCATTTTTAACAAACACCCCAGATGATGTGTTCTGGACATTCTGAAACAGTGGGAGCAAGCTATGGAGACGTAATTTAGGAATTACTAGTGAATTCTCTGCTTTATCAAGTCTCCAACTCAGAACATATTAATGCTTGCTACTCTGCACAAGAAGAGCTAGATAGCCTCACTTGTTAGATTAAAGGAAAGTATCAATACTAACCTACCCAAAATAACCTGCTGCATTTTTAAGGCAGTTGAGGATCACACCTGTACTGACTTTAGTTAAGGTTTTATGATTCTGTTTTTTTGTTTTTTTGATGTGGAACATTTTTAAAGTCTTTACTGAATTTGTTACAACATTGTTCCTGTTCTATGTTTTAGTTTTTTGGCTGTGAGGCATGTGGAATCTTAGCTCCCTGACCAGGGATCGAACCTGCATCCCCTGCATTGGAAGGCGAAGTCTTAATGACTGGACTGCCAGGGAAATCCCAATTCTGTTTTTTTTTTTAATTGAAGTATAGTTGATGTAGTTGATGTAGAATATTATATAAGTTACAAGTGTACCATATGGTGATTCATAATTTTTAAAGGTTATACTCCATTTATAAAATTTAGCTAAATTCCCTGTGTTGTACAAAATATTCTTGTAGCTTATTTTATACATGGTAGTTTGTACTTCTTAATCCCCTACCCTATATTGCCCTACACCTATATTGCCCTTCCCCCCTCCCCTCTCCCCACTTGTAACTACTAATTTGTTCTCTATATCTGTGTCTGCTTCTTTTTTGTTTTATTCTCTAGTTTGTTGTATTTTTTAGATTCTACATATAAGTGATGTCATACAGTATTTGTCTTTCTCTGACTTATTTCACTTAGGATAACACCTTCCAAGTTCATGCTTCATGCTGCAAATGGCAAAATTTCCTTCTTTTTTATGGCTAAGTAGTATTCCATTATATATATATACCACATCTTCTTTAGCCATTCATCAATTGATGGACACTAAGGTTGCTTCCTATCTTGACCATTGTAAATAATGCTGCTGTAAACATTAATGTACATGTATCTTTTTGAATTAGTGTTTTTGTTTTCTTTCAAATATACACCCAGGAATGGAATTGCTGGGTCAAACGGTAGTTCTATTTTTGTTTTTTTGAGAAACCTCCATACTGCTTTCCACGGTGGCTGCACCAATTTACATTCCCACCAACAGTGTGAGAGGGTTCCCTTTTCTCCACACCCTCGCCAAAATTTGTTATTTGTGTTCTTTTTGGTGATAGCCATTCTGACAGGTGTGAGGTAATATCTCATTTTGGTCTTGATTTGCATTTCCCTGATGATTAGGGATGTTGAGCATATGATTTTCTTTTTAACTTTATTTATTTATTTTTAAAATAAATTTATTTATTTTATTTATTTGTTTTTGGCATCATTAGGTCTTTGTTGCCATGTGCGGGCTTTCTCTAGTTGCAGCGAGCAGGGGCTACTCTTCGTTGCAGTGTGCAGGCTTCTCATTGCGGCAGCTTCTCTTGTGGAGCATGGGCTATAGGTGCACAGCCTTCAGTAGTTGTGGCACACGGGCTCAGTAGTTGGGGCTCACGGGCTCTAGAGTGCAGGCTCAGCAGTTGTGGTGCACGGGCTTAGTTGCTCCGCGGCATGTGGGATCTTCCCAGACCAGGGCTCGAACCCGTGTCCCCTGCATTAGCAGGCGATTCTTAACCACTGTGCCACGAGGGAAGCCCTCTTTTTAACTTTAAAGAACTCTCTCTCTGCTATTACTAAAGTTTAAAGTTTGGGTTACAATAGACCTTGTCCTAAAGTTCTTAGTTAATGTTGATAAAAATGTAATATATGTTATTAACGGTCTTTGGGGTCAGTAGAACATTTTATCATAGTGTTTTCACCAGAGTGCTTTGGCACCATATCGACTTTCTCTGATTCCTTAAGATGTTTAATCCTAACATCTGGTATCTGGATTTGTAAGACACTGGGGGAAAACATGTAATGAACATAGAGAATTCTTGATCAAATGTATGCTATGACTAAAAAGTCTGGGGAGACATGAATTTACTTGGACATGGCCTTGATAGTTTTTCCTTGGGTGAACTTAAAAAAGTGTGAAGCTTTAAGTGTCATGATACCAGTTACAAGATGATTATAAAATAGTCAGACTCTTGGAAAGAAAGAGTAGAATGAAGGTTGCCAGAGAAACAGGGAGGTATTAGCCAAAGGGTATAAAGTTTAGTCATACAAGATGAATAAGTCCTAGAGATCTGCTGTACAGCACAGTGCCTGTGGTTAACAGTACTATATTGAATACTTAAAATTTTGCTGAGAAGATAGATCTTATGTGAAGTGTTCTTATCACATAATAGTAGCAATAATAACAACAACAGTAATAATAAATACGAGGTTGGGAGAAAACTTTCGGAGGTAATGGACAAGTTTATGGCACAGGTCACAGTGATGGTTTCACAGATATATACTTATCTACAAATCCATCAAGTTGTATACATTAATTATGTATAGCTTTTTGTATGTCAAAACATTTCTTTAAATAAAAAGTGTCATGTTAATGCTTTCCAAAAAAATAATAGAGGAATTATTTCATTACTCATTAATTTCCATTATATAATGTTTTTGCAAGTGGCAAAAAATTTTTTTTCCTGCTTCTCTTTCTATGTTTCTTCTTCATGATATGTCTGTGCTTGAAATGAACCGTTAGCTACACAGATGTGGGGTCTGCCTCCATTTTCGGTCCCCCTGGGTCCAGGTATTCCTAGAAAATAGGTTTATTCTGTATAAGATTCTGCTTTTTCTGGTGCCCGTAAATTCTGTCTTATTTTCCCTGCACCATCTAATCATTTACTGAGAGTCTCCAGTATACTATGCCAGACATAAAAAATATAGAGATAAATAAATATACCCTGCCTTTGATTTGCTCCCAGGCTAGTAAGCAAGACAGACATATAAACGAATAATCACCATAAAGCATAATAAATGTAAAAGCAGGCTATAGGATCACAGAAAAAGGAATGACTAATTCTTCCTGGGCAATTATGAAAAGGCTTCTTAGACAAGGTAGTATGTGATCTGGGGGGGGGGGGTTTGGTTTTTTTTTCTGTGGTATGCAGGCCTCTCACTGCCGTGACCTCTCCCGCCGCGGAGCACAGGCTCCGGAAGCGCAGGCCCAGCGGTCACGCCCCACGGGCCCAGCCGCTCCGAGGCATGTGGGATCCTCCCGGACCGGGGCACAAACCCGCGTCCCCCACATCAGCAGGTGGACTCCCAACACTGCGCCACCAGGGAAGCCCCGATCTGGGTTTTGAGTGGGCATTAAAGGGGTATTGCAGGCAGCATGCATCATATATAGGCATAGAGATAGGAGAGGGTATGAAATATTTGGTAGAACTGACAGAACCTGATGACCAATTGGATGTTGGAAATTGAGAGAAAGGAGAGAATTGAAAACGCTTCTAAGATTTTACTCATTCATTTAACAATTTTATTACCTACTCTGCTACAAGAGAGTGAGTGGATGACATTCCAATGACAGAAAAAGGAAATATAAGGGCAGAAGCAGTTTAGGGGGGTGAGATCAGATGAGAAAATGTTGAATTTGAGTTGCCTGCAAAGCCTCCAGGTACACTGGTCCAGTGTGCCCGCAGAAATGTGGGTTTGAGAGGAGGAGGGAGGTCCCGACTGAAGAAAAAGGGTGGGAGCCATCAGCAAATGATGGCCTGGACAGGACCAGACACACAATTTGTGGGGCCTGGTGAAAAAGAAAATGTGGTCCCCCTTGTTCACAAAGCAGGAATAGGGTGCCATTAAAGTTATTAAATAAGCTTGTACTAAAATACAAAGCATTTTCCTTCCTTCCACAGTCTCTCAGCATGTCATGGTGGTTTTTATTTGCTATTTAATGTTCTTCTAAGTAAATAAAAATATTAAATTATGGGCATGAATTTTACCATTCATCTTTATATTGTGCAATGCCAGTTCTAAATGTAGATATCAGAATGTTCAACTGTTCTGTGTACACGGAATCACTCAAATTATGCAATTCATATTTCTGGATGGACTCTGGAAGGTGCCTCAAAGCTGCTCAGATGAAAAGAATACTAGCCAGATTCAGAGAAGTTAGGAGGAAGAAAAGGTTTCCCCAGGCACGGTATGGGCCCAAAGGATCTGGGGATACTTGCAGGGTAAGTTCAGAGCCTTGAAGGTGCTGGGGATTCCGCCTTGGGACTGGCAAGATCTGCATGCACTTGGACCTGACAGATGCTGTGTTCCCCTCCCACCAGCCCCCAGACCAATGTGCCGTGCCTCAAGAGGGAGCTGGGAAGTGATGTCAGGCGTCTCCCATTTCCATCTGTCCCAACCCACAGCAGATAGGCGACCCCAAGGGTACCACAACCTCTGTGCCAGGATGTGCCGGGTATTTGGATCAAGGAGAGGCTGGCCTCAGCCAATCGCCCACTGAAGGAGCTGCAGTGTTGCCAGCCTGGGGTGGGGACAGCCACCGCTGCCGGGCCTTGCCCTTGAGATGCCACTGGTTGTGACCCCAAACCTCCTCACACCGCACTCAGATCCTTGCCAGGGCAGAGGGCGGCAGCAGTTTGGGGAGAGGGGGAGTAAGGGAGAGCAGGCAGGACCCAGGGCGCAAGGGTCAGAGAGCTGGTGGCCAAGAACACTTCCCAGGGAGGCACAGGAGGAAAGATAGCACGTACACTGAGATGCCAAGCCCTCAGCACATGCTCCCGCTGGCCATCAAGCTTCACTCCCGAACACAAATTCAAGGACAGCATAAGAATCTCAGGACAGCAGCATGAAACCCCAAGCGTGGGACTCTTTGCGACAGTACGAATCGCAAACACATGCAACCAGCCCTAGGCCTGTGACATTGCCCAAGAGGATAAGAAAATAGATGAGGGCCAAGAAGGAAGACTGGGGAGCTCCAACATGAGAGAGGTAGATGGAAGAAAAAAAAAAAAGCAAGAACAAAAATAAGGCAGACTTGGGAATTCCCTGGTGGCGCAGTGGTTAAGAAGCTGCCTGCCAATGCAGGGGACACGGGTTCAAGCCCTGGTCCAGGAAGACCCCACATGCCGTGGAGCGACTAAGCCCGTGCGCCACAACTACTGAGCCTGTGCTCTAGAGCCCTTGAGCCACAACTACTGAGCCCACGTGCCGCAACTACTGAAGCCCGTGCGCCTAGAGCCCGTGCTCCGCAACAAAGAGTAGCCCCCAGCTCACTGCAACTAGAGAAAGCCCGCGAGCAGCAATGAAGACCCAGTGCAGCCAAAAATAACTATAATAAATTAATAAATTTTTAAAAAAATAATAAGGCAGATTTGAGGACACGGGGAGGGGGACGTGTAAGCTGGGACAAAGTCAGAGAGTGGCATGGACTTATATATACTACCAAATATAAAATAGATAGCTAGTGGGAAGCAGCCACATAGCGCAGGGAGATCAGCTTGGTGCTTTGTGACCACCTAGAGGGGTGGGATAGGGAGGGTGGGAGGGAGGGAGACGCAAGAGGGAGGAGATATGGGAACATATGTATATGTATAACTGATTCACTTTGTTATACAGCAGAAACTAACACACCATTGTAAAGCAATTATACTCCAATAAAGATGTTTAAAAATAAATAAGGCAGAGATGAACAGGGAGAGAGAGGTAAGTGCAGAAGCCAAGAGAAGGGGAGGATCACCTCCAGCCGAGGCTTCTCCTGGGAGCTCTACAGATATGGTTACTTGTTCCAGAAGCATTTTAAAAATTTGAGCCAATATTTAGAAATGAGAAGGATTCTCATAAAAAAAGCTTTTCTTTAAAAAATTAAGAGATTTAACAGCACCGTGTCTACACTCTGCCATGGCGAAAATCAACCAAAGTTGAGCAGCCGCTGCTCCCCTGCAAGGGCTGCATCGCTGCTGCTGGACCAGCCTCCCAGGACTCACCGGGCTCTGCCTGTGCAGCCACCCGGTCCCCGCTTCCCCCAAGCCAATTACCGTGGGCGCTGAGATCAGAAACTTGGGTCCCACAGCCTGTCCAAGGCTGCAGGAAGGTCAAGTAGAAGGGGGCCTAAAAATAGGTCATTGGATTCGGCAAGTAGGAAAACACTGTTGACATCTTCGTTAGAACAGTCTGAATGGAGCAAATGGGATGGGAGCCAGATGGCAGTGGGCTGTGAAGTGAATGGGAGGTGATGAAGTTGAGGCAGCAAAGGTAAAGACTCATTTTTCACGCATTTTTCTTTTTTTTGTCATAAAGGAGGGTGATGGAAAAGTAGTTTGAACCCACCCAGCTATCCCTATTCCTCCCTCTTTCTCCTTCCCACACACTCTCTATAACTAAATAAAGAAAGAAAGCAAGATGACATAAAGCAACATCTCTGCTTGAAATTTTTACACTTTGGGGAAAAAAAAAATTAGTTCAAGACCAGAAGTGGAAATTAACAGAGATTTTCCTGCTCCGTGTTAAAGTGTCATCCTCAAAGATACCAATCATGAGTATTTATTGCTTCTTATTGGCAGTTAGAAAAAATAAAATTAGAGACTAATTCATTTGAGACTGATTCAGAGTTTTTTTTTTTACAGTTACTTTAAAATATTTAACCTGTTTATTTTTTGTTTTTTTCTTTTAATATAGCAGCACAACACAGAGTTAAACATTTAGGTTCTGCTTTAAAAATCTAGAAAACTATCTGATAGCCCTGTATTTTTAAAAAATAACAGGTAAACTACTCAGATCCTAAGCTGTTGTGTGGACTAAGCAACATTCTCCCTTTCAATTGTTGAATAAACTAATCTTAAAATAAATGGTGACATCTGTTTCCACCTACTGCACCATTGTTTGGATGTTTTGCAGGCTTGTTTTTCCATACAGAATGTGATTTAGAGGCTGATAGTTGATCATGAACTAGTTAGCTCTGGATTTAGTAGGTTCTACATTTTATGAAAGGTCTGACTTGGGCAAGTATACCCTACCCCCAAAGTGGAACTTACCAGAATTGTGAGGATTGAATGCCTCTTGCTCCGTGCTACTGGAGATGCTCTGATTTGTTAACAGACTTCTGCAAGGTGATTTAGGTCAAGTTTTGGAATCCTTGCAAAGTAATCAGATTTTAACCTTGGCTTCCGCTAGTCTATCAAAATACAAGAAGCCTGCTCACTCCCTCTGTGACCTCCCCTCACCAACTGTTTAGAGTGTGGTCTGCAGAGTTCACCAGGGTCTTGTAAGATATGCAGCTTTCCACACAATGATGTGTGTCGATGAGATTTTGTGACTTTGAGTGGATGTCAAGTACATGAGACAAGCTACACTTTATTTAAAAAAAGGAGGGGAGGGGAGAACTGTATAATTCTTATATGTTTGTTTTTAATGAAGTTGTAGATAGCAACCAGCCTTTATTTAATAAATTGCTAGACATCTTTAAGGAAAACTGAAAGCATAATGTTAAGGGCATTTAGTCTGCAACTTTGAGCACCATTCTTTGATGCTATTGAATAGCTTTGGCCTCCACAATAAGCTGATACTCTCTACCTGAAGTCCAAAGTTGCAAGTCAGCAAGCTGGCTTTGTATACATAATCCCAACAGTTGACCCATCCTAGACTTGGATGAAGGCGGTGTGGGGAGCTGTGGGTAAGGGGCTAAGGGTGTGGGGAGGGAAGGGCTTTGTGGTAGGCAGAGAAAATGGGTGCAGAAGGGGCCAAGAGGCCATTCTCACTGTCTTACTTCCTCATTATCCAACCACTCTAGCCATTAGAAGTCTCAATTCTGTGCCTGCTACATCACTAAGACTGACATGTGCAAACCCCATGGATTTTTCTTCAACTTTTACTCTTTTTAACGCTTTGCAGGAAGTGACAGTCTTGGCAAGTCCCATTTTTCATCAAGTCTTCTTCTTCCTTGACTTCTGTGGCACAGAACTGTCTTGGTCCTCCTGCCACCTACGTTCCCACTATTTCTCCATGTCCTTTCTCTCACCTCCAACACTTCATCCTCCCACCCACCTCCCACGTGCATCCTTGTGGGACTGGCTTCTCTACTCTCGCCCTTAGTGATGTCATCCAGCATTATGTTTTTGATTCTCACTTCTGTGCCGATGACTACCAAATCATGTCACATAAACCCAACATCTTTGTCAAGTTGTAGACCAAGATCAACAAGCAGTATAGTGGGAAAGCTAGCCTATTATGTCTCTGTGGCTTTTCTTTCTGCCACTCTCCTATTCAATCACTACACCCCAGCCAAACTGGACTGTTTTCTGCTCTCCAAAAGTCCCTTCAAACTCTTCCAACTCTGGACTTTTGCTCATGGTGGTCTCTCCCTTTCTCTCTTTACCCCCATCCTGATTTCAAGGCAGTATTGGTCTGGGTCCAGGCAGGAGAATGGAAACCACTCTAGGCGTTTCAAACACAGGGAATTTAATACAGGGAATTGGTTGCAAAGATGCTGGAAGTGCTAGAATAGCAAAAGGTGAGGCGGGGGGAGCTGAAGGAGTAAAAGAGAAGGCACAGCTAAGCACCCTTGGTCTAAAGCCTCTCAGTCCACACCTGCTACTGTACTGCATGTCAGTTCTGGATGTGCCAAAGGGGTGCTGCCTGGACCAGGTTGGAACTGCTGAAATGATGCTGCCACGGCCTGGGCTGCTACAGTCTGGATCCCCACCCCTGCTGCAGTTCCAGCAGCCACCTCACTCTCAGAGCCAGAGCAGGACTCCTCTCTCTGCTGCCTTTGGATTCCCTTCTGGGCCCAGCACATCAGAGAGTCTAGGAAATGTAGTTTTCAGACACTCAGCCTTACCTCTTCGAGACATAGTACAGAATGGCAGGTGGGGCTGTGAGACAACAGGCATTAACTGGACAAGAGCCCCATTCAAATAGCATGCATTTCCTAAAGGAGTTCTTGATTCCTTACCTCCTGGCCCCTCCACCACCCCTAGCTAAAAGAAACTCTCCCTCTTCTGAATTTTGTCTAAATTTTGTTTGTCCTTTTGACTCAATTTAAAGTATATTTATTGAGAATCCACTTGGTACCAGGCACCATGCTAGGTGCTGAAAATACAACTATGAGTAGGACAGGCTAGGCTTCTGTTCCCCTGGAGCTTCATGGAATTTAAAGTCTCATTGGGGAAACACACCGTTAAACCTGCAATTACAATGTAGCTTGATGAGCACTAAGATAGGGGAAGTACATGTGTGGGAGCCCACACAAGAATGGTGTTTAAAGCAAACTGGGAGGGTCAGGAAGTGCCAAAGTCTGAAACCAAAGAGGTAGGGGTCATGGGAAAATGCACTTGATAGAAAGAAACCCACGTACAAAGGCCCAGAGGTGAAAGAGAACGCACTTCAGGAGGAAGAACCAGGTGTGGGCGGAGTGGCACAGAAATTCTGAAGTAGAGAATGGAAAAGAGGAGAATGAGGAGAGATGGGGCTGGAGGAGGCACAAGACATCATATCAAGAAAGGCCTGGGCTTCCCTGGTGGCGCAGTGGTTGAGAATCTGCCTGCTAATGCAGGGGACACGGGTTCGAGCCCTGGTCTGGGAAGACCCCACATGCCGCAGAGCAACTAAGCCCATGCGCCACAACTATTGAGCCTGCGCATCTGGAACCTGTGCTCCGCAATAAGAGAGGCCGTGATAGTGAGAGGCCCGTGCACCGCGATGAAGAGTAGCCCCCGCTCGCCACAACTAGAGAAAGCCCTCGCACAGAAATGAAGACCCAACACAGCCAAAAATAAATTAATAAATTAATAAACTCCTACCCCCAACATCTTCTTTAAAAACAAAAAAGAAAGGCCTGGCGAGCCAACATGAAACAGTTTGGATTTTATCCTAAAGACAATGGGAACCCATTGAAGGTTTCCAGTAAGGATGTGGCATGCTCAGGTATTCATCTTAGGAAGTTTGTGTGGAAATAACATACCTGCAGAAGTTCCACTATCCATGGCAGTTTTTATAGCACAGGCCACCTTTACCAACTGCCTCATCTGTCTTAAGATGCTTTAGAGACATTTGATCTCTAAAACACTCCTCTTTGCTTGAGATTAAAATCCCACTTTTTCTGCTACCCACTGTATAATTTCATTTATCTGATATTCTGGAAAAGGCAAAGACAGAAATATACATGTGGGAACACAAATCAAATCAGTGGTTGGGAGGGGCTGGGATTTGCCAGAGGGGTTGACTACAAAGGGGGACAAGAGAATTTTTTTGTGGTGATGGAAATATTTTTTCATGATTGTATGTGTTTGTCAAAACTCATAGAACTATACACTCAAGAGGGTGATTTAACTGCTTGTAAATTATGCTTCAATAAGTTTAACTTTAAAAAAAAAATCTTTCCTTCCTACTGACTCTTGCACCTGCATTGCACCCCTGATTTCTCTCTTGTACCACCTTCTACCTTGGCATGTATGAAGTCTGGCTACTCGTGTTGACTTAAATCTGTTACCGGCAGTGTAAAATCTTTCCTGGTTTGTCTCTCTATGTTTTTGCAACTGCTGTTTGCTCCTGTGGACAGTGGGCAGAGCTTACATACATTTTGATTGTTTTTCCTGTAGGTAAGTCAGCACTCACTCATTCTGAGGGTGTCTATTTTCCAGAGGAGTGATTTCAATTTTGATGGGCTCTTTGATCATCTTTCGACTGACTTGCCTCTGGTTCATAGGGTGCCGATTCCCGCCCTTTCCCTTTTCCTCTTAGTTCATTTGTTCAAACCTCGCGATCTGATACTGTGCGGATATGAAGGTTCTAACCAGACAGCATGCAAAACTAAATATTAAACAGGAAGATAAAATGACTCTTATTTTGAATGTGGAAAGTAAAAAGAAGACCAGAGTTTCTCTATTCTTCCTTAGAAATGAAGGAAACTGCAGACTTTGGAAGCATCACAAAGATGACTTTTTCTCCCCAGTTGGACAAGAAGCAGCCTGAAGCCTAGCAGGTGCTGCCTGCTTGTGTTTGCGCTGCCAAAAGCCTATGATTCTAAAGCATATCAGGTTTCTAGAAAAAACAGAAATCTACCTGTGGAGGATCGAGAGGCATTTCCCACCCGGAGTGAGGCCTGAGGGTAAAAGGATTATTTTATCATTGTCATTTGCCAAAAATATGATTTGTTTGAGTTGCATGGAGACAAATCGGTTTAAAGAATCTGGTTTTATTTTTGTCTTATGCCCTGGAAAAATCTGACATGTGGAGTTCTTTTTAAAAGCTATGTCTTTTACTTATTTTACTTAATTTTTTTACTGAAGTATAGTGGAGGTACAACATTATATTAGTTTCAGGTGTCCAACATGGTGATTCAATAGTTTTATAGATTCTACTCCATTTAAAGTTTTTTTTTAATATAAATTTATTTATTTATTTTTGGCTGCTTTGGATCTTCGTTGCCGTGCGCGGGCTTCTCATTTTGGTGCCTTGTCTTTGTTGTGGAGCACGGGCTCTAGGCACGTGGGCTCAGTAGTTGTGGCACGTGGGCTCTAGAGTGCAGGCTCAGTAGTTGTGGCACATGGGCTTAGTTGCTCCATGGCACGTGGGATCTTCCCAGACCAGGGCTTGAACTTGTGTCCCCTGTGCTGGCAGGTGGATTCTTAACCACTGCGTCACCAGGGAAGTCCCATTTAAAGTTTTAATAAAATATTGGCTCTATTCCCTGTACCACACATATATCCTTGTAGCTTATTTATTTTACACACAGTAGTTTGTACCTTTTAATCCCCTACTCCTATCTTGCCCCTTCCCCCTTCCCACTACCCACTCACTGGTGACCATTAGTTTGTTTTCTATATCTGGAAGTCTGTTTCTGTTTTGTTATATTCATTCATTTCTTTTATTTGTTAGATTCCACACATAGGTGATATCATACAGTATTTGTCTTTCTCTGTCTGACTTATTTCACTTAGCATAGTACCCTCCATGTCCATCTGCATTGTTGCAAATGGCAAAATTTCATTCTTTTTTCTGTCTGAGTAATATTCCATTGTGTGTGTATGTATGTATATCCTCTTTATCCCTTCATCTGTTGATGGACACTTAGGTTGCTTCCATATCTTGGCAATTGTAAGTAATGCTATGAACATTGGGGTGCATGTATCTTTTTGAATTAGAGTTTTTGTTTTCTTTGGATATATACCCAGGAGTGAGATTGTTGGGTCATATTGTAGTTCTATTTTTAGTTTTTTGAGGAACTTCCATACTGTTTTCCACGGTAGCTGCACCAGTTTACATTCCCACCAACAGTGTATGAGGGTTCTCTTTTCTCTATATCCTCACCAACATTTGTTATTCGTGGTTTTTTTTGATGATAGCCATTCTGGCAGGTGTGAGATGATATCTCACTGTGGTTTTGATTTGCATTTCTCTGATGATTAATGATGTTGAGCAACTTTTCATGTGCCTGTGCCATCTGCATTTCTTCTTTGGAAAAATGTCTATTCAGGTCTTTTGATCTTTTTTTAAAAAATTTATTGATTTTTTAATTTAAATTTTTGGCTGTGTTGGGTCTCTGTTGCTGCGTACGGGCTTTCTCTAGTTGCGGCAAGCAGGGGCTACTCTTGGTTGTGGTGCAGTGGCTTCTCCTGTTGCGGAGCATGGGCTCTAGGCACATGGGCTTCAGTAGTTGTGGCACGTGGGCTCAGTGGTTGTGGCTCACAGGCTCAGTGGTTGTGGCACACAGGCTTAGTTGCTCCATGGCATGTGGGATCTTCCTGGACCAGGGCTCGAAACCATGTCCCATGCACTGGCAAGTGGATTCTTAACCACTGTGCTACCAGGGAAGCCCATTTTGCCCATTTTTAAATCTTTTTTTTTTTATATTGAGCTGTATGAATTGTTTATATATTTTGGATATTAACCCATTATTGGTCATATCATTTGCAAATATTTTCTCCCATTCAGTAGGTTTTCTTTTCATTTTGTTGATGGTGGCATGTGGAGTTATTGATTTTAATTGTCAGGTGTTTAATGTCACCCATTGCTTGCCCAGCCTGTAGAATAACTTGCTGAAATTATTAAATGCTTTCATTCCAACACAACAATCAATAGAATAATATAATCCAGCATTTCGTATTTTGCAAAGTAGATTGAAGTTGGTATGCATCATAAACCTGGCAAATATGTGAGCCTTGTTATTTTCATTCAAGCATCTTTAAACCTTTAAGACGGGTGCAAACTGCTGTTATGGGACAATCTGGCCTGCCACTTGTTTTTGTAAATAAAGTTTTATTGAAACATCACCACTTCTAGTTGTTTACATATTGTCTATGGCTGCTTTCCACACAACAGCAGAACTGTGAAGTTGCAGCAGAGACCACATGGCCCAAAAAGCTGAAAATATTTACTACTGACTGTTTACAGAAGTTTGACCATCTCTCCTCTAAGAGGTAACATCTTCCATAGTCAGTTTCAGAATCCCCATTAGTCCTGCACTCGGGCCTTACTTTTGAAGTGAAGAATGAAAAGGTAGCATCTGTGTTGTGAATATCTCTCTCAAGAGTACAGATATTTAAAAAAAAGAAAAAAAAAGTACAGATATTTTGTTTTGAATAAAGAATAGGAAGAAAGCTAATAAAATTATTGTTTGTTTTCCTAGAAAATATCTTAGGCAAAGTTTCCAGCTGGCCCTCTTTGTGACATAAAATTTATGGTCATGTGTTTATGTGTTTTCAGGCACATTCAATAGTAAATAACTTAAAACATCTTATGAGAAAAAGCAATCATTCTTAAACTTTTGGTGGTTACCGACTCTTTTGGTTACCAGCAAAGGCCTAAAGAGCCTCCCTTAGGGCTAAAAATGGGCAAATGCACTCAAACTCTGTGCATAATCTCAAGCGTTCACAGAGGTCTGAAGCCTACCTGTACAGTCCAGGTAAATTACTCTTTTACTGACTGTTGAGTCTCTATAGGCAGGACTCCAGGCACGAGCTGGTCCAAGGAGGGGGATGCGGAGGGTCCCAGCATGCACGGAAAATCACACCTCAGAGGCAGCCTCTTTGTTTTATAAAAGTAAAGCCTTAAAGGCTATTTAGGCTGCAGACACTAGTGTTTGGATGCTGGCTCTACATGATCTGAGGTACAAACAAAAACCTTTGTGAGGGCTTCCCTGGTGGCGCAGTGGTTGAGAGTCCGCCTGCCAATTCAGGGGACACGGGTTCGAGCCCTGGTCCAGGAAGATCCCACATGCTGCGGAGCAACTATGCCCGTGCACCACAACTATTGAGCCTGTGCTCTAGAGCCCTCGAGCCACGACTGCTGAGCCCTCGTGCCGCAACTACTGAAGCCCAAGCGCCTAGAGCCCATGCTCCACAATGAGAGAAGCCACCGCGATGAGAAGCCCGCGCACCGCAACCAAGAGTAGCCCCCGTTCGCTGCAACTAAAGAAAGCCCACGCGCAGCAACAAAGATCCAACATGGCCAAAAATTTAAAAATTTTTAAAAAAGTAACTGGAATAACTAAATGATAACCCACCAAGTTAAAGATGGGAGACAGGAACCCTCCGATGAAGTCTCCACTGGCGTGCCAACCCACACTGCTTAGGAGTCCTTGCCAAAACTGGTGTTCATCATTTGCATATAAGCTTTGTTTATTCACCAACGGAAGAGAGCGGGTGATTTGCAAGTACCTTCTAAGTTGAGTAAACAGTTATGTGTTCTTCCCTCCAAATTCAATATGTGCGATTGGGTGCTCCTCTGGTAGGGTCCACTTCTTACAGAAATCTATTTTGTGGACGGTGGGCACCCTAGACTGGGGAGCCATAACTTCCTCGGGATGGAGTGGCCCACATCAGAGTACCTGTTCCCCGAGCCCAGCTCCTGGATGGTTTCTGTATGGTTTTATGGGTGTGGAAGGGGTGCAGAAGGAATTGCCAAAGATAAACTATAACCACCCAGAGAGCCCTGTCACACCCGTGTCAGGTTACATTGTTTGCTAGAATATTCCGGGAGAGTAAAGCCTCACCACCTGGGTAGTTGGCCACGCTGTTTGTCTGCAGGCATCACAAAATGCTGCCCAGACCCAACATAGCAACAGGTTTTAGTCCTGATGAAGTAAAAATAAACAAGAAAGGTAATAAACTTTTGCCTTGAATGTTTGGTGATTCATTGCTTAGCCTTGATATTTTCTCTGCTAAATTATAATTGTTTCTACAGGTATGTGATCAGTTTATTCTTTTTTCAGTGTGAAAGGGAAAAAACTGGGGCACTCCCCATCTGCAAGTCTGCAAGTAGCAGGGTCCTTTCCCCTCTGGCCCTCCCTCTTTCCTTCCCTCTCCCTCTCTCTCTAAGACTGGGGACAGGTTAGTAGCAAGGGGCTGGACTAAGAGTTAAAGAAACTGGGGGTCAACTTTAGCTTCAAGGTTGCTGAGTTGCCTCAGGCAAATCCTTTAACCCTATTGGGTTTGTTTCTTCAGCTGTAAAAAGAAAGCTTAGGAGGAGATGGTTTCTAAATCCCCTTCTAGCTCTGAAATGTGATTTTGTGATTGCTTTGGAATACCTTGGGACATTCAAAGAATCTTTGACTCCCACAGAGGGAACAGAGTTCCAGGAGGGACATGGCCTGTATATTATTTAAACAATGGAATTTCAATAAGGCTTCTCCCATTAAGGCATTTGGTGCAGGCAAGCATTTTATAATAAACTTCCCATGAGCTCATTTAAAGCGCCATTAAAAAACAAACATATTTTGGGACTTCCCTGGTGGCCCAGTGGTTGAGAATCCACCTGCCAATGCAGGGGACGTGGGTTCGAGCCCTGGTCCAGGAAGATCCCACGTGCCACGGAGCAATTAACCCGTGCGCCACAACTACTGAGCCTGTGTTCTAGAGCCCACGAGTCACAACTACTGAGCCTGCGTGCCACAACTACTGAAGCCTGCGAGCCACAACTACTGAGTCTGCATGCCACAACTACTGAGCCTGCGAGCCACAACTACTGAGCCTGCGTGCCACAACTACTGAAGGCTGTGCGCCTAGAGCCCGTGCTCCGCAAGAAACCACCGCAATGAGAAGCCCGCGCACCGCAAGGAAGGGTAGCCCTCCACTCACCGCAACTAGCGAAAGCCTGCGCGCAGCAAGGAAGACCCAACATAGCCATAAATAAATACATAAATACAAAAATAAATAAATACATAAATAAATTTATTAAAAAACAAACATTTTTTAGAGTGAGCTCCTTCTAATTACCCACTATTAGAGCTTCATGTTTCCTTCCAATCTTGAGTTCTGGGTATCTGCAGATGCCCAGGAAATTGTAGCTCTCAAGAAAGATAATTGGTTTGATAAACACTGTAGATACAATGACTAAAGCATATAAACCAAATGGATTTGTCCTAATCTCCCTTCCTGAGTTCTTCCCACTCTCCTGCATTACAGCCTGTATCATTTAAAACAGTAATGTAAAAGGTAACATTTACCCAGTGCCTAACTGCCAAACACTGTTCTAAGGGCTAACACTGAGCATAGCGCTCACAATATTCCAAGTCTTCCATTTGTTAATTTAGCAAGTTCTCCCTGCAGTCCTATAAGGTAGGTACTTTTATTATCTCTATTTAACAACGAGGAAACTAAAGCACAGACAGCTTAAGTAACTTGTCCAAGGTCACACAGCTAAAAAGTGGCAAAAGCAAAATTTGAAGGTGGTAGGGCTCCAGAGCTCAGACTCTCAACCACTTTACCATAGGGCATTATACTCGGCATGCATGCATTCAGGAAGCAGTGTTTTATAACAGAAGTTTTTAAAATGTCATTTCATCTAGTATTTTATCATCCAAGCAAAGGCTAATCTAGAGATGATCTGGAATGACAAAATGATTTCCATCAAATAATCTTTCCATTTAGTAATCTTTTTATTCATTTATTTATTTATTTGCGGTACGCGGGCCTCTCACTGTTGTGGCCTCTCCCGTTGCGGAGCACAGGCTCCAGACGCGCAGGCCCAGCGGCCATGGCTTGCGGGCCCAGCCGCTCCACGGCATCTGGGATCTTCCCAGACCAGGGCACAAACCCGTGTCCCCTGCATTGGCAGGCAGACTCTCAACCACTGCGACACCAGGGAAGCCCTAGTAATCTTTTATGCTGATAATAATCAGCATAAAAGCAACAACTCCAAGATTTTATGGAACAGCCAGAGATGTTTCAGTACTTTCTTTTTATCTCTGCTCCCATAGTGAATTTCTGAAAAAACTGCCAGGAGTGTATTTTAAACCAAGTTAGGGAGCCTCAGCCTTAGCCTCTCAGGCTCCGTCTGGGACCTGCAGCCCAAAGCTTCAGAGCCGCGGCCCCAGGCGCTGCAGTCTCAGGTTTCTTTACCTCCAGAAAGAAAACAACTGACTCCTTGCATCCTGGAACTTCATTTAAGAGACTGAAATTAGAGACTTCTTTCAAATTTGGACATGGCTAATTGAGGAGCAACAAGACCTAACAGGCCAAATACTGGAAATAAAATATGCCAGTTCAAACTAGTACTTTGGGAGAGTCTGCTTTTGTCAAATCGAGCCTAGTGCTTTGTTTTGTGAAGGGCCACTTTCATGAATTTCAAGAGAGTACCATGGGGGCTGCTTTTCTAGCCCAAACTGTGTGTCTTGATGACACAACAGTAAAGTTTGAAATGTGGGATACAGCTGGTGAAGAACAATACCGTAGCCTAGCACCCATGTACTACAGACGAGCGCAAGCAGCCATAGTTGTATATGATGTCACAAACGAGAGTCCATTGTCAGAGCCAAAAACTGGGTTACAGAACTTCAGAGGCAAGCCAATCCTAACATTGTAATAGCTTTATCAGGAAACAAGGCTGACCTCGCCAATAAAACAGCTGTCAATTTCCAGGAAGCACAGTCCTATGCAGATGACAACAGTTTATTATTTCTGGAGAAATCAGCTAAAACATCAATGAATGTAACTGAAATATTCATGGCAATAGCTAAAAAGTTGCCAAAGAATGAACCACAGAATCCAGGAGCACATTCTGCCAGAGGAAGAGGAGTAGACCTTACTGAACCCACGCAGCCAACCAGGAGTCAGTGCTGTAGTAACTAAACCTCCAGTTTAAACTAACTGGAATATTCTTCTGCTTCCTAATTGTTAATAACAGTGGAATTGGAGCATTTAACCAGCCCAGTATGACTTCCAAAAAGAAGAGACTTACAATAGGCAAGTTTCTAATACAGAATTATTTTAAGTGTTTTGAACTTAATTTTTAATAACATACATGTGACCCTCTGACTAATGTTTTAGCAGTGGAAGGGGGAAATGAGAGCTGTGTGTACCCTTGTTTCCTTGGAAGGTTAGCGGGACTCATTTCTCTTCACCAGTGATATAAACAAATGATTCTGAACCCACAGTTAACCAGCCAGTTCTGTGAAAAAGATTTGGAACTTACTCATTTGGACTTTTCCAAAAAAATTCTTTCTTTGGAAGGAGGTTCTAAAGATATTTATGCTTAGCTACCATATTCAGGCAACCTGTAATTTCTCTTAGTATCCTTATTTAAAGTATACGTTCCACATTTTAACAAATTAGCCACAAGGAAACAGTCCCACATCTTCAAGGGGAAAAAAATGAACATTAGTGGCATCTAAATTATAGCTAGTCCTGTTATTTTTTAAATGGGGTAAAAAAAAAAATCAAATGTAACCCCGTCTTATTTTAGGAGCATGAAAACTAATAAAATGCATCTTAAAGGATAGTGTTCCCTTCAAACATGTAAGTTCTTCAACAAAAGTGAAACAAACCAGGTGTCTGTGATTTCTGTTTAATCACTGCTGGCCATTACATAGCTTTTGTTGTTTGGGAGTAGGGAGGGGGCTTTTGTGCCCTTTGGACATAAACATAGTCAACGCGCTAACAATTATGTACATTCAAACTTGATTATTTTAAATTCGATCTTCAGCTGTACTGTAAATAGGGTACTGCATTGCAGTCTCCATATATGTTTATTACTTTTCTATAATATTTAAGAGTTGCTTAAAAGTATACCAAATGTACAGTTACTAAAACAGCTACTTTTTTCCTTCTCTCCTCCTTTGAAAGGAAGGGACTTCAATTGTTCCTACCTGGCTGGAACCATAATAAACAATGTACCAGTAATTTGTAACATAAATATTGGATATGTTAGTAACAATCTTGCAGCCTTGTTTTCCAAAGTTCATTTTATTTTGATCAGGTCAGTATACTTGCACTAATTGTTTTAGGTATTTTCATTATATGAAATCTACCATGTGTCAGAGATGATTTAATCTATTTAAGTGTTGAACTGCTAGCAGAACTTGTACATTCACAGTAATTCAAAATTAGTAAGGAAAACATTTCACCAGGGTTTAGTTTTATATTGAGGTACTCAGGTTGGAATACAGTGGTAGAAAAAACAAAAAAAAAATTGTTTTTAATTAGAAAAAATAAACCAAGTTAGGGTTCACAGGTCAGGTCCTTCCATTCAAGGCAGTTGAAGCTACAGCCTTGGAGGCTGACGTTAATTTCCCCAGGTGACGTACATTAGGTCTACCCGGAAGTAATAATCATAACGGGCGTCCCTTGTGTTCACACATGTAGCCCATGGATCCTCTGACAAGCTTATTTTAGAGAAGAGGAGACTGAGGCTCAGAGTACTTGACATTTCTCCTGGGACAGCACACAATGAGAGCCAGAGCTGAGGTATTCGGACTTGCAGCGCTGGGCAATTTCCATCCCACCCTTTAAACATATAGACATCAAAACATCTGCCAAACTCGTTCTTGGAGGAACCATTTCAACGTTCTTTGTTTTAAGAATCTTCGACATGGATTTGTTGGATGGCCTCTAACCATCTCAAAGCCCAGTGAAATGGTCCCTTCCTCGAAAACATTTGCTTGGATTTAGGGCTGGGTAGGTGGGTGCCAGCCTAATGTTTTTGATCCAAATGATGGATTTGGTGACTAAGATGAGAGATCATTTAAATAGCAATACATTTAAAGCTGAGTATTTCAATCAAGTGAAAGGGAAAACAAAGCGTTTTCAATCTTTGTATTTATCATTTATTGTGATGGAATTTGTGATGAGTCAAAGAAAGGTTATGGAACAGCAGCCTGCATTTGTTCACCAGACTTAGCATGGGAAGGTCAAGCCATCCTGGTTAAAGTTAAAAATTAGTTACCTTTCCCCATGATACGATTGAATAAGCACATTAACAGTTTATAAAAGAGGTTGTGAAACCTCCTAAGGGGGAAAAAAAAATATTATGTAACCAGTTTAGGGGAGAGACTTGCCTGATTCCACCTCGCAGTAGGGGGTTGAACTGCCTGACTGGGAGGTTCATTCCTATTTCAAAAGTATTATTATTTCTCCGGAAGTGTTTATCTTTTATTGCTAATAACACTTTACTCTCCACTTTCTCTGCTCTGTCCTCTCAATCTACGTCACCACCCACACCCTGAACCAATATAAACATCTACCCAACATCGGAGCACTAATCTTTATTAAGTAAAAGCAGCACCGTCTTTTCTGCCTACCAACAGGGTTATAATCCTTGAACTGTCATTGGGACAAGCTTTATTGGACTTGTGGTTAGGGTGCTTGAATATCTATTTAAATCCAAACTAACAAAATACATGTGGACATCAATTAAAACAATGACACCCAAAGGTATTGAAGAGCCACAAGAAGTGTTTAGGATTGTAACAGCCCTGCTACCTTAATAAGGAGAGTCTTTTAAGCATTTATACATGGTTAGTAGTAATGTCATTCATATATTTTTTTCTAAAAAATGTTCATCTACTATAACCAGACAGTAAGGGAACTGATATATATATCAACTTTAAATTGTTTTAAAATATCCTGCCTTGAGGGCTTCCCTAGTGGCGCAGTGGTTTAGAGTCCGCCTGCCGATGCAGGGAACACGGGTTCGTGCCCCAGTCCGGGAGGATCCCACATGCCGGGAGCGGCTGGGCCCGTGAGCCGTGGCCGCTGGGCCTGCGCGTCCGGACCCTGTGCTCCGCAACGGGAGAGGCCACAATGGTGAGAGGCCTGCATACCGTAAATAAATAAATAAATAAATAAATAAATAAATAAATCTTGCCTTGGGCTTACCTGGTGCCGCAGTGGTTGAGAGTCCGCCTGCCAGACGGTCCGGGAGGATCCCACATGCCGCGGAGAGGCTGGGCCCGTGAGCCGTGGCCGCTGGGCCTGCGCGTCCGGAGCCTGTGCTCCGCAACGGGAGAGGCCACAACAGTGAGAGGCCCGGGTACCGAAAAAAATATATATATCCTGCCTTTTGTGATACTTGTCATCATTAAATATGTATTAGGTTGCTGGGTAAAAATGCTCTAATGCTAGATTTGTGGTAGGAGACAGAATGTGAAGTTCTACCTACAGTGGGAATTCAATTAAACTTTTTAAACAAAATTATGGCCTTCAAATACATGAAAAGATGCTCAACATCACTAATCATTAGAGAAATGCAAATCAAAACCACAATGAGGTATCACCTCACGCTGGTCAGAATGGCCATCATCAAAAGATCTACAAACAATAAATGCTGGAGAGGGTGTGGAGAAAAGGGAACCCTCTTGCACTGTTGGTGGGAATATAAATTAATACAGCCACAATGGAGAACAGTATGGAGGTTCCTTAAAAAACTAAAAATAGAACTACTGCATGATCCAGCAATCCCACTACTGGGCATATACCCAGAGAAAACTATAATTCAAAAAGAGTCATGTACCAAAATGTTCATTACAGCTCTATTTACAATAGCCAGGACATGGAAGCAACCTAAGTGTCCATCGACAGATGAATGGATAAAGAAGATGTGGCACGTATGTACAGTGGAATATTACTCAGCCATAAAAAGAAACAAAACTGTGTTATTTGTAGTGAGGTGGATGGACCTAGAGTCTGTCACGCAGAGTAAAGTAAGTTAGAAAGAGAAAAACAAATACCGTATGCTAACACATATATATGGATTCTAAAACAAAAATGGTTCTCATGAACCTAGAGGCAGGACAGAAATAAAGACACAGACGTAGAGAATGGACTTGAGGACACGGGGAGGGGGAAGGGTAAGCTGGGACAAAGTGAGAGACTAGCACTGACATATATACACTAACAAATGTAAAATAGATAGCTAGTGGGAAGCAGCCGAATAGCACAGGGAGATCAGCTCGGTGCTTTGTGACCACCTAGAGGGGTGGGATAGGGAGGGTGGGAGGGAGATGCAAGAGGGAGGGGATATTTGTTATACAGCAGAAACTAATGCAACATAAAGCAATTATAGTCCAAAAAAGATGTTAAAATAAAAAAAACAATTTTTAAATGTGAACAATCTGTCCTCTATATTCTTCCAGAGGCAATATAGTTGGACTTTAGTTCCAGTTCCACATATTAACAAGGAGATTTTGGCTAAGTTAGTTAACCCCTCTGTAACTTAGTTCATTTATAAAATGAACGTAACAAAAGAAGCTGATTCAGAGAGTTGATGAAGATCAAGTGGGATGATTTTGTCTTTTGTATCTCAGTGAACATTCAATATGGTTTAGCTATTTTATATTCCATTACTAATAGTTAATGCTATTGATGGCTGAACTTGTACCAGGAAGCTTTGTTAAAAGTACTTTACTCATCTTACCTTAATGATATAACAATCTTATGAAGTAGGTAGTTTTACCCTGGTTTTATAGATAAGGAAAATGTGGCATAAAGATTTTGAGCAATGTTTCCAATGTCACAAAATCACTAAGTAAGAGGGCTAGGATTTGAACCCAGAAAGTCTGGCTCCAAATCTCTTTTACATAAGTAGTGTGACTAGACAATAGTAACTCTCAAGTCATTGTACTTAACTCACGGCATACAGAAAATTGTCAGCAAAAATTTGAAGCCATGGGCAATGGGTGTTTCTAACCAAAATACATCCATTAGAGCCTAAAGGGTTTTTTGTTTTTTTTGTTTTTGTTCCTCTCACTTACAGAAAATGTCATTGGATAAATAACTAAAATAACTGAAAATGAGGTGTTGCCTTATCTACCCATCACTCCTGAAAGAAAAGTAAAAGAATTCCAAATTTTGGGTTTTGAAGAGGCAAGTCAATACATGAACATCAATGCATGAACTTATTTACAAAACAAACAGACTCACAGACTTAGAGAGCGAACTTATAATTACCAGGGTGGGAAGGGTCGGTGGGGAGGAATAGATTGGGAGTTTGGGACTGACATGTACACACTGCTATATTTAAAATGGATAACCAACAAGGACCTACTGTATAGCACAGGAAACTCTGCTCAGGTATACATGAATCACTTTGCTGTACACCCAAAACTAACACAACATTGTTAATCAACTATACTCCAATATAAAATAAAAAGTTAAAAAAAAATCAATACAAGTAGCCAAACGACGTATGAAGAAAATGTTCATCTTGACAGTAATGTGGTAACAGTAACATGCAGTGTGTGTGATCTTGGGGAGGAGCACCAGAGGTTCAGGGTCAAATAACCTTCCACAGGGCAGTTTGACAGAGTATCAAAAACCTTCAACAAGGTGACTTCCCTGGTGGTGCAGGGGTTAAGAATCTGCCTGCCAATGCAGGGAACACGGGTTCGATCCCTGGTCCAGGAAGATCCCACATGCTGCGGAGCAACTAAGCCCATGCACCACAACTACTGAGCCCACATACCACAACTACTGAAGCCCGCGCTCCTATAGCCCATGCTCTGCAGAAAGAGAAGCCACTGCAATGAGAAGCACACACACTGCAATGAAGATTAGCCCCAGCTCTCCACAGCTAGAGAAAGCCCACGCAGTAACGGACACCCAACATAGCCAAAAAGAAATAAATAAAATAAATTAAAAAAAAATTTTAAAAACCTTCAACAAGCATGCCCTCTACCTGGCCATTCCACTTTTAGGAATTAATTCTATACAAAAGAATGCATAAATGTGTTTATTTAAACATTATTTATAATAAAAACTTGGGAGCAACCTCATGAGAAGTTTATTATGCATATGGCAATTCAATTTTTTTCTAAGGAGATGGACATGGATGTGAGCAAAGATTTACCAAAACAGATGTTTATGCTAGTAAATAGTAAATAATAGGAAAAAGAGAGAAAAAGAAAAGAAAGAAGGAAAGAAAATGACTTCATTTGTTAAAAAGGAGAAATTAAAGAAATTACAATGCACCTGCATAATTTGGAAATTATATTGTAGACGTCCATAAATATGCACATGAAAAAGACTCAAAGAACATACACTAAGAGGTTAGCAGTCATAACATCAGAGTTGTAGTACTAAAAGTAAATTTTGCTATATTTTCTTTGTGTTTTCCAGATTTTCTTCATTAATCATGTATTACTTTTGTACTAGGGGAAAATAAGCATATTATAATAAATAAAAATATTTATTTTAATGTGGAAAAAATTTCAGGTCTATATTAATCAAGATGCTAAACTTTGAGTGACAGAAAACCCAGTTCAAATTGTCTTAACAAGAAGGAAGTTATTCCTGAACATGTCCCAGGCATGGTTGGACCAGGTCTCAGACCTCTCACCATCTCTTTATCTCTTGTCTTTCTTTTCTTTCTATTGCTTCGTTTTTAGGAATGTTCTCTCCATGTGGTGGTACACGTGTTCACAAATCTATTTATATCCTCCTCTCTCAGCAAATCCACCAACTGCCTTTTCAATAAGACTTAAAAGTCCTGAATCTTATTTTCATTGGCCGTCTGAGGATAGTGTACCCATCTGTGATCCTATCAGCTCTGTGAATGGAATGCCGTGATTGGTTATGCCTGGGTCACATGCCCAGTGCTGGAGCCAGGAGGTGTGGTTAGCTAGGATGGCTGGAGTGAGAGTTGGGGAAGGTGTTTTCCCTAAGAGACAGTGGGGTTTGTTCCATGTGAAAAAAGAAGAGTGGAATACGTGGTGAGGTAAAAGCCACAAAAACAAAGACACATTCACCACAAGATTGCAGTTTCTTTAGAGGCTGGCTAGACATGGCTAGGAGTAGCATTAGCAGCCTTGAATCATTTAGATTTCTTGTGGTTGCAAGTGACAGAGAATTCACTTAGATTTGGATTAAACAACAAAGAGAATTTATTGGTTTACATAACTGAAAAATCTGGGCTGGCTTCAGTGAGGCTAAGCTACCCAAGGATCTGGCTCTTTCAGTGTCTCCAGCGGTGACAGTTTCAGCTCCAGATTCTACACAAAGGCTCCTGGCAACTCTGGGCTCTCTCTCCAGGGTAGCGAATTGCTCATCCTCACCACCCACCAGGTGTGATCTAGGGACAGAGAATCTCTTTTAGTATTTTTCAAGCAAGTCCCGTGATTGTCACCTCTCTCGCTGGCCCAAATGGAAAGAGTTTGAGAAGGATTAGTATTCATTCTTCTCTAAATGTTTGGTAGAATTCACCAGTGAAGTCATTTGGTCCTGGACTTTTTTTGTTGTGGAGTTTTTGATTACTGATTCAAGCTCCTTACTAGTAATCAGTCTGTTCAGATTTGCTATTACTTCATGATTCACCTTTGGTGGGTTTTAGGCTTAAGGAATTTATCCATTTCTTCTAGGTTGTCCAGTTTGTTGGCATATGATTATTCACAGTAGTCTGTTATAATCCTTTGTATTTCTGTGGTATTACTTGTAATGTTTCCTCTTTCACATTTTTTTTAATTAAAAAAATTTTAATTTTTATTGGAATCCTCTTTCACGTCTAATTTTATTTGAGTCCTCCCTCTTTTTTTCTTGGTAAGTTTAGTTGAAGGTTTGTCTATTTTGTTTTATCTTTTCAAAAAAACAGCTCTTAGTTTCATTGATGTTTTCTATTGTCTTTTTTTTCTATTGCCTTTTTAGTTTCTATTTCATTGAAAATTTCTGCTCTGATCTTTGTTATTTCCCTTTTCCTACTAACTTGGGCTTAGTTTGTTCTCCTTTTTCTAGAACGTTGAGTGGTAAAGTTTGGTTGTTTATTTGCACTCTTTCTTTTTTCTTAATGTAGGTGTTTATCGCTATGAATCACTGGCCTAAATTGAATCATGAACTCATCCCCGACCAATCCATATGACCTGAGGAATGGGATACATTGATTGGCTTGAGCCAATTATAGTTCATTCCTGAAGCTGGGGCCAAGGTCAATCCCATCTGGACCACCAGTGAGGGTGGAAGAGGTGTGTATTCCCAAGGAATGTCAACATGGGAAAGGGAAGAATTCATGCTGGAGGGGTGACTAGCAAATGTCTGTAACAACTCTTTAGAAGTCTGATGTGTTTAAACACTGTCTAGATGTCCATTTCTAAACAGGAAATATTTATTAAACCTATATCTTGCCTGCGGCTTAGTTGCAGAATATTGCTAACTTACATGGCTAAATGAAGAAGCATACACATATCACAGGTCTTCAACCGTATCTCCATTTTAAGCCATTCCAACGTGCCTCCTGTTTATCAAGAGAGGTAGAGGCCATCAGAGCACCCTGTAAACTGCCCTACACAGCCACAGGCAGGCAGTGTCACTCCTCTTGGGTTGTAATAACCTAAAAAACATTGTATTATTATTGAATACATATTTTCATGAAACTTTGTTTAGGGAAACATATGGGGCTTTGAAATGTCGGCACACTGGGAGGAAAGCAGGAAGTGTAAGGAGTTTTGTGCTCCTGTCTCTTTTATTTACAGGGTGGGTTCAAAGTCATGCAGGGTTAGCAAGAAAAACAAGCAAAATGATCCATGCCTGCTTTGGATGACATCTGTCCCCTAGGACAGTCACTAGCTTTGGGTTTGGAAAGGTTTTCAGTGGATGGCACAGGCTAGGAATGAGATGTTTTCTTTTCAGCTCCAGAAGGAAGCTTGCATGGGTCCTTTCAGAGCTACGCTCTTCTGTGATAAATACATGTGTCTCTTCCAGAGAGAGCAGCAAGAAAAGCTCAGCCACTGACAGCTTAAGTTGGGGAAGAAATTCACCCAGGCTAATGTCATTGTAGCTGAGGGACAGCTTTGAAAGTTACATGATTAAAAATGCTCTGCATAGACAGCAGCGGGGCTTGACGTATGATATGACTAACGGATCTGTTTTCCCAGGTGGCAACTGCTGCAGAAAAATCCCCCATCTTGCCTCGCATGAGTCAATGGAATTCTGCAAAAGTGTCATAAAATGTCAGTGAAAACATTTCCTTCACTAGGGCCTACGAGATGATGAAGGTCACGAAGGGGAGTGGTCTGCCTGACCACCAGAGGTCTACCACACATCAAGAATGGGTACCCGGCTCATTCATGCCGGCAGCCTAGGACAGAGACTCATAGCCCAACCACAGCGAGCCCCGCC